>NW_009916350.1:764-2535 GCF_000696875.1 Nestor notabilis | reverse complement strand
CAGGGGTGTGTTTTCTGTGGGGCTGAAAGGGCTCTTCCCCCCTCTCTGTGTTTCAGGACATGCAGGAGAAGGAGCCCATCACCCCTGAGCGAGCAGAAGAGGTCAAGCTCAAGGCCAAATACCCCAGCCTGGGCCAGAAGCCCGGCGGCTCCGACTTCCTCATGAAGAGACTGCAGAAAGGGGTATTTATTGCTCAGCCAGAGCTCATCCGGGCCCTTCCCTCCCTCCCTGGCCCAGGCAGCCAAGCTCCAAGCAGCCAGAGGAATCCCACCACTATTCCCCAGTCCCAGAAGTGTGTTGCACCCATGGGTCAGGCTCTGAAAGGCTGTGGCACCCAGTAGGCACCAGCCTGAAGCAGTGAGGGCTGCCATGATGGAGCAAGACCCCAAAAGCTGCCCCTTCCTCCCTGGTTTTGCTCTGTGCGTCTCCCGCAGGCAGGGGTGGATCCCAGCCTGGGGTTCAGAGGCAAACCAAGTGCATACTCCCCCCTTGCTGCTCTCATCCCTGGGGCTTGGGGGGTCACTGAGATGCTGAGTCTTCTCTCTGCTCTGCAAAGGGCACAAAGGGCTGGCTGCATGTTCCTCGGTGACACCAGTGGAAAAGGGCAACTTTCCTCCCTGGAAATGTCCTTAAATCCCTTCCCAAGAGCCAAGTGGAGCTGCTTGGGCTGTCACTGCTGCCTCTCCTCCTTCCCGGTGCAGAACAAGCCCTCCTGAGCTCCGGCAGCAGCTCTGCTTCGGTGCTCAACCCTCCTTACACCACTGGGGGGGGCGAGCAGCGCCGGGAAGAGTCCCCATGGTGATGAGTGAGAAGGGAGTGAAACACCCTTTGAGCTCCGGCTTCCCCTGCTCGGATCTTCCCTTCCTTTCCCTTCCCTTCCCTTCCCTTCCCACGATGGGTTGTGACCTGGTTTTGAGTAGCCCCCTAAAGGCCCCGTGTGTGTGTCTGCTGTGCCCCCCCCCTTCCTGCAAACCAATGTGACCCCAACCTCCTCTTCCAGCAAAAATACTTTGATTCTGGTGACTACAACATGGCCAAGGCAAAGATGAAGAACAAGCAGCTGCCAAGCGCGGGGCCAGACAAGAACCTGGTGACAGGAGACCACATTCCCACCCCGCAGGACCTCCCGCAGCGCAAGTCCTCGCTCGTGACCAGCAAGCTGGCAGGGTAACCCGCGCTCCAGCCTCCCCTCTCCTCCTCCTCCTCCGGGCTGAATGGACTGAACTTCACTGCACCATAGGGACAGGAGCACCAGGATCCACGTAGTTACTCGAGTATCCCAGCAAACGGAGCCCAGCCCCTGGAACGAGAGGTGTGGGCAGGACACGGGGGCAGGTTTGATTCAGCTGATCCTTTTGCAAAACCACTCGGTTCCTGCCTTCGTTTTCCTGCTGTTTGGAAGCTTGCAGAGCCTCTGGAGCGCTGCCTCCTGGGAAAGCAGGAAGTGGCTCGGAGCCACTGCTGTGCTCGGCACTGGGTGGGAGGGGAGTGCTCAGAGCTGAGCTGTGTGAACGCTGGGCAGAAGGTGCGGGACAAGGTCTGGAGCGTCGGAGTGAAGGAACAAGGTGATGTGAGACCTCCATGGCTGTGCCGCGGGGCTGAGCTGCCAGCACTGAGCTCCCAGGAGGGGACCACACGTCCCACACGGCTGGGACTGGCTTTGGGAAGGTTCTGGTGGCTTGAAGCTGCTCTGTCTGAGTGGGGCTCACTGCAGCAGGGTTTCAGGCAGCTGCTCCCTCCGTGGGCTGCTGAAGTGCTGAGCTGGATCCCA
>NW_009916350.1:0-508 GCF_000696875.1 Nestor notabilis | reverse complement strand
AAAGAGCAGTGTCAGGTGCCCCATACTTGGATTTCTGTCGTCTTTTCCTCCCTTTTCTTTCCCTTCTTTGCCTTTTCTTTGCTCTAGGCCTGGCCAAACCCAACCAAACCCCAAGCAAACAGCGAGGTGGGTGCGATGCTGCAGCCTGTGCCCTCGGTGCACGTCCTGCCTGCTCCTCAGGCTGGAGGCTCAGCACCTCCTGTCCTGCGCACTGCAAGGGCTCAGCGCTCCCGTGCCCGCTTTTGGAGGCAGGCAGGAGGAAGTCGAGTGGACTTTCTGCTTTCCTTGTGGGGGGATCCCAGGGCAGGGAGGCGGCGGGTGATGCTCTGCAGGGGCACAGCGTGTTCCTGCCTGGCTGGCTCCCGGAACCGGCCCGACGGGTCTCACCTCCCTGCTGGAGCGTCCCTGTGGGAGCCAGGAACCGGGCGCTGCTTCCTGGGAGGGTGTTTGCCAAGGGTGTGCTTGGAGCAAACCCGCTGCAGCTCCTCCCCTCGGGCACCCTGAGCCC
>NW_009916349.1:19845-20063 GCF_000696875.1 Nestor notabilis | reverse complement strand
CAAAGCCAGCGGCCGCGGGCCGTATAAGCGCGCAACGCTTGTGCGTGTGCAACGCGGGATGTGCTTGTGCAACGCCGTGTAAGCGCGTGTTGCCGAGCGTGCGGGAGCGCGCACACGCCTGCGAACGGGAGCCAGGGAAGCTTGGCTGGAGCAGGGAATCATCGCAGCAACTAACTTCTGCTCCCACCCGCAGCACCGCTGCTTTCCGGGGGGGCCGG
>NW_009916349.1:12017-19737 GCF_000696875.1 Nestor notabilis | reverse complement strand
CGGGCTTGGCATCCCTGCGCCCGGTGGGGAACCCTGGCTGGACGTGACCGGGTTGTACTCCGGTAACAATGCACGGGCGTTTCCTGCTGTGTCCAGCCTGGAAACTCGTGGGGATGTCTTACAGCTGAGGCTGGGCTGGCTTTTCTTTCCTTTCTTACCGCATCTGGGACGTTCCCTGGGAGCTTGAGGCTTTTCTAACAGCACTGCCCTGGCCGTGTATGGCATCTCTTTTGCAGCAGGGTCTGGCCCATGTTTTGCGGTCGCTGACCTTTTTGCTGGCTTCCTGGTGTGTTTGTGGTGTTGTTTTGCAAGGGTGGAATGCTGTCCAAGGCTTGGGTTATGGCTGGGGGGGGGGGCGGGGGTTGTGGGGGTGTGGTGAGGAGAGGTGGACTCGGACAGGAGGAGCGTAATGGGGAGGTGTGAATCAGTGGGGAGATGCTGGAGCTTTGGGCTCTGGTATTTGGGTACCCATTTGGGGTTTTTGGGGTACCCCTGGTTATGAAGCTGTTCGGAAGTAAACACCTCAGTACTTACACTCAAAGTAACTTGTGTACGAAGGGGGATGGTGGTGACTGTGGTGCGGTTTTGTGCCACTGCCTTAGGTGAAGCTGCGTTGCATTGAAGCCTGTTATGGACCTGGAGGTGTAAAACGGTGTGGGATGCAAGAGCATAGATTCATAGCTGGTTTGGGTTGGAAAGGACCTTAAGATCATCTAGTTCCAACCCCTTGCCATGGGCAGGGACACCTCACAAGGCTCTGTCCAACCTGGCCTGGAACACTGCCAGGGATGGAGCATTTACCACTTCTCTGGGCACCCTTTGCCAGCGCCTCAGCACCCTCACAGGGAAGAACTGCCTTACATCTAATCTGAACTTCCCATTTAAATTTAAACCTATTATCCCCTGTACTTGCGTGCAAATGCCTAGTGCAGCATCCGTGCTCTGGCAGGGAGATGCCGAGGAAGCATGTGTAATGCCCGTCACTGTCCCCCCAGCCTGTCCCTCCTGACTAAAGCTACCTGAGATTTGTAATGATTAAGTTATGGCTGTTAATGAACAGACCAGGGGTGTGGATAGAAGTTGGAGGGAGACGTGTTGTGTTGACATCTGTGTCTGGATAGTGAAACATTCCCCTCCACTCTGAAAGGACTCTTTCCTTTATTCTCTAGTGTGTAACTGCAGCAGCAGGATGCTTAGATTTGCTTAAAACCAACCAACTAACCAAATACCTGATACTGGGAATAATGTTGTCCCGGGATGTCTTGTAGCTCTGAATATTTGCATCCCTTTGTGGCTCTTTCTCCCTTGCGGGCAGCATCAGTACCAGACCCTGCACAGGTGCCCTTGTACAATGTCTCTGGTAACACCTTTTATCCCTGTTTCCTCCCTTGTCTCCTTTCCCCCCCTCTCTTCTCCCACCCTTTCCAGTGGTTAGACACTTGCCCAGGATCACTGTGCTCTTCCTACAGCAAGCTTTAACCCCCTGGCAGCGAGCACCTAGAGATTGCAGTTGCCCATGAAGCTTACTGATGCCCCATCCCATGGATCCCCAGCCTTTCCTGAGCACATGCCCTTCGAGGGGGGGGGGATTTTGCTGGCAAAGATGCCAGCTTTCCATGTACACTTCCAGAAGAACTCTGCTCGGGTAGTGGAAGAGAATGTGCTGTCAAAAATAGCAGCGTTGTTCCTTTTAATCAAGTAAAGCTGAGCAGTGGTGCTGCGGGGAGCGATTGCAGCCCTCGCTTGCCTCTGTGCTTGACATCCTAATTATGTTTTCATTTGAATGAGAAGAGAACTATTTGCGAAGCCAAATATTTATGTCAGCCTGGTGGGGTTTGTTCAGGAGAGCTTGTGTCTATGGCAAGGAGGTGGTTTAGACACTGAGAAAGGCATTTGAAATCCAGCAAGGAGCTTTTGGCCACAGAAGCCTGGCTGAATAAAGGGAGCTCGCAGCTGGAGAGGTCAGGATGCAAAGGGTGATTTGCATCCTCCTTAGTCTCCTTGTTCTCAAGAGGTCTGAAAGTTGCATTGCCTCCTGCTTTGGTGGCTGGAACAGAAACACATGCAAATAACCTCACCTTGGAGTCTCAGCCTCAGGTTTGGCTCCTGCCTTTTCCTCTCTTTTCCAGGATTCATTCCAAAAACACCTGAGCTTTGCAGCCTGCCCCAGAGGCTCAATGGGGAGGGGAAGGAGGTGGGATGGGTTTCCACCAGGTTTGCTGTCCCTACAAAGGGTACGCTTTGTGTTGGCAAGGCTGGTTGGGATGCTGCCGAACCAAGGGTGTCCTGGCATCCAGCAGCATCAGAGGGATGTCCACGGTGGTGCAGGGCTTCCCCAAGCAGAGAGCTGAGTATCTCTTGCTGTGTGTGGCAACTCTCAGAGGGGCTCTGTAGCCAGGTGTTGGATTTACTAGTGACCAGTGGATGAGTCAGGTTGAAAGAGGGGGATCAACCTGCTGGGACTTGTTAGCTAGAATATATGTATTGCAGTGTATGTAGTGAAACATTCTTCAGCGCTTAATCCTTGCAGGGCTTCTGATCTGTTTTGCTCTTAAATTGCTTGACTGGGACCTCCTGGAGGGAGGCAAACATCAGGTTTCAGAGGTGGCTTCGGTAGCATGTGTCACTGTGGATGCTGAATTGAGAGCTTGTTCCTTGTATTGTGGGAATCACAGAATCCCAGCCTGGTTTGGGTTGGAAGGGACCTTAAAGCTCCTCCAGCTCCAACCCCTGCCACGGGCAGGGACACCTTCCACTAGAGCAGGTTGCTCCAAGCCCCTGTGTCCAACCTGGCCTTGAACACTGCCAGGGATGGGGCAGCCACAGCTTCTCTGGGCACCCTGTGCCAGCGCCTCAGCACCCTCACAGGGAAGAGCTTCTGCCCAAGAGCTCATCTCAATCTCCCCTCTGGCAGGTTCAAGCCATTCCCCTTGTCCTGTCCCTCCATCCCTTGTCCAAAGCCCCTCTCCAGGTTTCCTGGAGCCCCTTTAGGCACTGGAGCTGCTCTAAGGTGTCCCCTTCAGGAGCCTTCTCTTCTCCAGCCTGAACCATCTCAACCCTCTCAGCCTGGCTCCATCTCTCTCTCCATAATACCCCAGGTCTGGTGCCAGGCTGTTTGGTACCTGGGGTACCCTGACTTCTGGATGCTGCCCCACTTGATATGGCAATCAGCTCCACTGTCAGCACCAGCAGACAGACCCATCCAGGCTGCTTCTTAATATGAGACCTCACCTTAAAAAGCACAAACCGAGTCCCCCATCGTTTCACATAGGGCTCGAGCTCTGTCTTCAGAGCTCCTCGGCCCTGGGCTTGTGAGCACAGAACAAGCCCTGCATTAACCCTGGTGAGGAGCCAGCTTTGGGCACAGGGCTGTCATTGTGAGAGGGCATTGTCACAAGCGCTGTGCCAGCCTTGGCTGGGGCAGGGAGCGCGTGGACCTCTGTGCTGGCCAGGGACGTGACTTGGAAGCAAACCCCAGAGGGACAGTGGGAAAGATGCTCCTTGTGGAGGTGATGGGTCCGATTTCTCCCCTTAGAGCCCCTGAAGGGTGGTTTTGGTGCAAGGACACCCATGCTTCTCGGTGATGAAGCTGTGGGGTTTATTAAGCAGCCTGAGCTTGCTTTGTGGCTATAAATAATGTTTGTTTCTTTAAAAACATAAAAGGGGAAAGCACTTGCAGGACCTGTAACTTGGACTGGTGGGAGCAGGTCCTCCAATATGCATGTCCTGACAAGCCTCTTCCCTTCCAGCACAGAGCCTTGGCTTTCTAAATGAGGCAGAGAGACTTGCTCCTAGCAGGTCAGATGGTCACATCTGGTTATGGTTTAATGCTCAAGTGATGTCCCGGTTCCAGCAACACTGCAAGCATCCGCAGACCACAGGGAGGGGAAGCTTTTCAGGATGCTTGTGGCATCTGTCCCTTCCCACAGTCCTCACTGCAGCCTGGGGTCCTTCATTTCTCCTGGTGGTCCTTGGAAACAAGTGATTTCAGTAGATATCTGCTCCCTTGAGCTAAAGGAAAGCATGGGAGTATGGCAAGGGCCATGGAGATGCTGCGAGCGCTGGAGCAGCTCTGCTCTGGAGATGGGCTGGGAGAGCTGGGCTTGGATCTGGATGAGCTTTAAGGTCTCTTCCAACCCAAACTAGGCTGGGATCCTATGATGAGGTGCACTGATGGCTCACACAGGGGGTAAGTGAAGTAGCACATGTAATCCCTTTGCTGCTCAGGCAGTTTACGGGTCCAGCCACAGCCACGTTCCCCCTGTGCATCTTGCTGTTTCCAGGGTAAAGTTTGTTTTTAATGGGTCAAAGAGCTGACTGTGAAGCTTCGAGCTCTTTCATCCTGTCCTTGGATTCGCATTTTTCCCCTTTACTAGCTAAGTTGGCATTTTGGGTGTGTTGTGTGTGTTTAGAAGCAAACTGGCGCCCCACAAGCAGCTTCTACTGTCTTTAATCTAGTTTTCTGGTGGAAACCTGGCACTATCTATGGGCTGGCCAGTCTGCTGTTCCGCTATTAACAACCCCCTGGCCTGTGCCCCCCTTCCCCTATGGGATAGTTCTATTTTTAAGCTGCTGATTGCACTTGGAGTCGTGCAAGGGTTTATTTTCGGTGCCTAGAGGTTGTCATTCCCAGCTGCTCTATCAACGGGCTGCGGGGAGCGTAACGCTCATTACTGATAGAAGGAAACAAATTGCAAGTCCTAAGGCTAAATGTTCTGCCTGCTCTTATGTGAATAGATGCTCCAGCTCTGCCTGGATGAGATGTTGCTTCAGACCCATCAGCAAGAAGGTGCTGTACGTTGCATCCCGTCTCCTTTCCGCTGGCTGTCACATACCATCTGCATGTGCAGATGTGATGGATGTGAGAGCAACTTCGTGCCCTCAGACCCGTATGTATTAAAATGCAAAGGCAGAAGGTGGATCAGCCATTTATTTGCTTTAATCCCTCCTGTGTTTCTTCATCATCTGGATGCTTATGCACAGATTGGAGGGATGCTAATGTGTGTCTGGTTAAATGATGGGGGAAGCTTCAATATTAATAATAATAATGATAATAGTGATGTGAAAGCCTCCCCTTCTCACAGGAGAAGCCTTTCCTTTTCTGTAGGCCCTGCAACAGAGTTGCTTCCTCTGCCCCTTCTCCTGCCCCTTGGGAGGGGTGCCCTGGGGAGCATCGCATCATTTTCAAGAGGGGAGATGCCTGCTACAAAGCAAAACCAGATGTTTTCTAGCTGACTCCAGAAAACACCCTTTCGACACAGCAAAGGAACGTGCTGTGGTATGTAGTTGCTAGGCTGGGTTGTTCATCCTGTGCTGCAAACGAGCCTTGTGCAAAGCTATCGCTTCCCTCTCCTTAGCTTGTTCTCCAGGGGGAAATCCAGGAGCTGCCCTTCTCCCTTCATGCCTGCTTTAGGTTGCCTTTTAGTGGGAAGGTGTTTGCATGGTGTGTGGCCTGGTTTGAATGACACTGGCTGTTTCCTTGGGAACAGAAAAGGCTTTTTTGGAGTTGAACAATGGTGCAAGGCAGGAGATGGATTTCCATTAGCTCAGTGAGGGCGTTGCACTACCAGTTGTTGTGGTTGTTCTTGGTGGTGGCCCACAGCACATCCTGCTCAGGGTTGATGGCGTTACACCAGTGAAGTGTTGGGGAAGGGAGTACGAGACATCTTCCTTTGAGTTTAGAGGGGACTGAATTTGGAGTAAGTCCATGGAAGGGTTTGGTTGGGCCTCTTGGCTGCAGCTTGGTGTTGGTACAGACATGGCTTTGGCCAGGGCTGATGGAAACATCCATCAGTGTTTGCTTGGTTGATGCTTGGAGCATCCATTGGTAGGAGATCCTTGAGTTGTCCATCTAGAAGACACCTACACCAGGTAAAGAGTGGAGTCGGGGGGGGATGGAACTAAATGATCTTAAAAGTCCCTTCCAACCCAAACCATTCTATGATTTGAATAGCCCACGTGATGGTCACGCAGGGACTGGAGACCAAAACCTCCCAGGTCTTGAATGCCTCCAGGAGTAAAAACACTGCTTGAGCTCCGGTCTTGACACTGTGGGAGACGTTAAAGCTTTTATTCCTGTGCTATTCCCCACTGCTTTGCCATGGACTTCATTTGCCTCCATTCCCAGTGCAGCCGGGGCAGGGGGGGGATGCTGGGTCCCCCAGCTAGAATGGAACAAAGAGAAACTTCTCCTTTGGTTGTAACTGCTGCAGCTTCCGGGCAATGGCAGCGAGCTGAAGGCAGGGAACAAAACAAGCCTTCCCCAGCCAGAAAAAGCCTCTCACCTCTGTGGCATTTCCTTGCTTTCTTTCCCCCCCCTTCGCCACCCTCCCTCGCCAGCCCCTTGCATCCTGGCCGCAGCATTGAAACCCTGCCATCAGATTAGCTGGGCTGGGGTGGGGTTGCTCTCTGTCAGCATAAGAAGTGTTTCCCAGCCTCGGGAATTGCTCTTCTCCCTCCCCTAAGCACTGTACCTCCCATTTCAACCCCCTCTTTACCTCCTTGCTCACAAAACCCATTGTTAGCATCTTTTTCCTTTCGGTGCGTGTGGCTGTGCCTTTGGGTGCAGATGGAGCTGTTAAAAGTGTGTAAGGAAGCACAGGGAATAGTTCTCAATGCACATGGCCTGGGAGCAACCAGTGCTTGCAATTCCTAGGGTTTGGAGTCAGGGAAAACAAAAGAGGAGATGGGTGGATGCATCCTGCAGAGAAGGAGGTGGGGGGTATCCCACAAAAAAGGAGGAAGGAGGGCTGCATCCCTGTGTAAAAGCAGGAGGAGATGGGGTGGGTGCATCCTGCAGCTTGTCTTCCGGAGCTCCTTACCTATGGATGCTGGTGGCTGCAGATCTATTGTACAAGTGGTACACCCATAGGCTTTCATCCCATGTGCTCATATAGAGGAGGACAAGGAGGTTGTTTGGGGGAAGGGGGTGAAAGCACAGAGTCCCCAACAACAGGCTGCGTTGGTTTTGGGGTGTTTCCTTGTTGTTTTGTTGTTGTTGTTGTTTTAATGCCAGCTTCCCAGGCTGCGTGTCCTCTCCAGCTCCTCCTTGCTGGGGAGCCAAACAGCCCCAGCCACAATGCAAGCCTTTCTTTTGGTCTCCAGAAGCATTTTGTTTGGTTATCTCTGGGCATGGGACATGGACAAAGTATTTACTGTCCCTGGGAGATGGTGATTACCCCGTCAGCAAAACTGATAGCTCATGCTGCTGGATCTGGCCTTGACCACCTCATCACCCTGAGAGTCACAGGCTCTTCCCAAGGCTTATCCTGTCTGCTTTGCGCCAGGCCAGGGGAAAGATGCTCTGGGATTGGGATGGTTGGGTAGTGGGTCTCTTCTTTCTCATGCATCCATCATCTGCATCCTTGCCTAAGCCCACATGGAACCCTGCTCAGCCTGGAGGTGAAAAATACGGGAAGGTTTTCAGGTTTAGTTTGGTTGGTTGGTTCTTATTTGGAAGCTGCTTGGAGTCAGCAAACGCTGCTCAGTGCCATCAGTAAGTGCTTCCAAGTGATTTTCCCCATCCTCTACCGAGGTGTGGCTTGGGCCTCCCTGGAGAGAGCAGGAGCTGCTTTGGAGTGGTGCGCCTGGAAGTTAATTGCTGCTGAAAACCTGCTTTAATTAACTCCATTACCAGACGGTCCATCTGGCCTCCTGCAGAGCCTGGTGACACCGCATGAAAGCAGGGCACAACCTGGCGACGGGGGGGGGGGGGGGGGGG
>NW_009916349.1:0-12006 GCF_000696875.1 Nestor notabilis | reverse complement strand
CTGGGGAGGTAGGTTGGGGTCACAGCTCTTCAGACCAGAGGCTGTGTGGTTGAGAGATTGGTTGACAAGAAGCTCCCCATGACCTGGCTTCAGCGTGTGCAGCTATACTGCATGAACCATCTCCACCACTGATGCCCCATCCCTCAAGGCCAGGCTGGATGAGGTTTGGAGCAGCCTGCCCTAGGGGAAGGTGTCCTTGCCACCTGGGAACTGGGTGAGCTTTAAGGTCCCTTCCAACACAAACCAATCTGGGATTCTGTGACTTCTAGCACCTTGCCCTTCAGCTCCTCTGAGGTACAACTGGCCAGAGCACTTGGTGCTTCTCCAGCTCCTGCTCTTCCTATTAATAGGAGCTATTAAAACGTTCTCCAGATCCAGGATGCAGAACATGACCAGGCATGGAAACGTTAAGCTGAAAAACCTTTAGCCCAGCACGCTGTTTGAGCAGAGGAATGCAGGGCCCTGCAGCAGGGGTGACCTTTCCATCCCAGTGCCACGGGAAACCCTGGCGCAGGCAGGCAGAGGAGCATCCTTTAGGTAATGGGGAGGGATGCGTGCCCTGAAGGGTTTGTGTCCCAGCTGATAATGCTGGGGAGGGAAACTGAGGCACAGAGCATCAGCATTGCCTGGGTTCGTGCAGCAGCCTTGCCTCAAAAAATAGGCTCTAAAATCCCTGCAGATTTGGGATTGTGTGGGAATAAATCCCCGTGTCCAGATTGCCCTGCAGCCAGGCAGGATAAAAGCAGTAAAAATACTTGCTGTTTGGCCTAATTTTGAAGGGATTGTGACCGGGAAGTGGTGATGCCAGTGCTGTATCAGATGGTCCCCTCCCGTGGAGGGGAAAGGGGAGGTGTGTTGCTTTGGGAACAGGCTTTGTGGCTTAAGGCTGCTTTGAGGCAATTGAGATTGTGAAAGCAGGGCAGAGGGTAGTTCCCTCTGGGGAAGCTGGCTGCTGGTCCTGCTGGGATGGATGTTTGTGTGCAGAGCGTGTTCCTTTGAGCTGAGCACCCATTGCTGGGTGCTGGGGGGGGGGTCTCAGCGCATCCCAAGCTGAGCAGAGGCGTCTGAACATCAGCCTGACTTCGTTCTCCTTCTGTGGGTGAGATATGTGGGAATCATTGGGGCCCAGAGGTCTGAGCCGAACCATTGCAAACCCTACGTAGTGCTGCAAACATTTCTTCCTCCCTTTTGAGAATAAACCCCTCATCCCTCTTCCTGTAGAGAAAAATGTGAGTAATGTTAGAGAAATTTGGGATGAGGCCCAGCAAGCGATGGGATATCCGGCTGAGCTGGTCTCTGACTTCAGAACTCAAAGTTCCCAAATGAGGAATGTAGAAGAAATAGCAGATTTGGAGGAATTGTGTTTGATGTTGGTACTCTGCTTTATCTTTGTGGGAACTTCAGGCTGCAAAACTTGGGAATGGCTTTTCTTTATTGCCTCAGTGTATTTGTTTCATGCCGAAGTACTAACGTGTTGTTAGTTGTCCTTAATTCAGTGTAAAAGGAGAGACCTGGAAGGCTAAAATGCTGGCGGATGTTGCCCTTAGCCATAAGGGGTGGCCACAGCCATCTTACTTTTGGTTTTCTTTTCTCCTTCTAGAGAGTGCCAAAAAAGTTTCTCTTTCTTTCCTGTTGATGTAGCACGTAAGTTGTTCTTCTAAATATAAATCCATCCTTGTGCGTCAGCTGAGCCTGGGATTTCACTTCTTCTATGTGTCACTTCAAGTTTTAACTTAAAAAGGGTGAAAAAAACCCAGGTCCATCTGTATTGGTTTGATATTTAGGCTGTCTTTTTCCCAGCAAGAGCATCTAATTCTGGCCTGACCCTGTCCCTTTGACAGTAGAGTCCGTCAGGGTGCCTATGGGCATCAGCTCAGGGCATCCCTCAGCTCCTGGATAGCCCTTGCTCCCTTCTCTGCTTCTCCTTGCAGAGCTGCCCTGTCACTGGCACCAAGATTGGCTGCTCCTGTGGACACAAGCAAGTTGATCCTACAGGCAAGAAAACTTGGGGTGTTGGTGGGATAGATGTGGAGAAAGGAGGTATTGTCTAGGTGAGCCAGTGGAGTTGGCTATGTATGGGTGGTGCCCTGGCATGTTGGCTGTACCTGGGATTGTCTAGCCAAGAGCATGCTGCTTGTAGATCCCAACCCATGCTTTAGATATGAAGCCAAGATAAACATACATCACTGTGGTTATCAAAACAGCCTTGAGGCAGAGCAGGTGGTGGGATTGAAGCTGCTTTCCATAGAAATCAATAAATTGCTGCGTATTACCAAAGTTCAGCTGTCCCTGAACACATGGGGCTTTTTAACCTGATTTTTAGGCCTTATATTTGAGGATAAGTCATTGTTCTAGAGACAGTGGACAAGCTTTGGGCTTTTTTTGTGTCCCCTGCGTGGCTATCAGCAAGGTCTTGGTGGTCTCCTCTCTAACACAGGTGCTGTGTTGGCCTGAGACAGCTCTGTACCAAGGCTGATAACTCGTCACCCCTAATTCAGGCTGTAGTAATCCCCAATTCAGTGGTGTGGACTTTTTTTTTATGGATGGAGCACCCATTCCTTCCAGCCCTGTCAGGGGCTGAATTTTGGGGGACAGCACAGAGGGAATAATTTGCCTTTTGGAAATATTCCATCTGTGGTGGCTTGGAGCTGCCCATGTTTAAGGGATGCTCATGTGAAGATGTGTCACCACAGTTTGATGCACACATGGGAGGGTGTTTCGTGCTTGCAAGAAGTGCAGTGCAGAAACTAGGTAGAAAGTGACTCCACTCAACCATAAAAGCCCTGCTTTAAGCAGGGAAAAAATCTACTGTTACTTTAAGATGACTTTCAGGTGGCATTTTAATTGTGCCCATCAACTTAGGCTGCAGAAGTCCATGTCTGACATTGAACCCTGGTTCATCTGGCAATGGCAGCAAGTTTGAGCAAAGGTGAGATTTTTGCCCAGTTCAGGTAAACGACACTTTCTGCACCCAAAACTCTTCCCAGAAGGGACACACCATTCCCCAAAATTGCTTTGTCTTTTTGTTAAGGATTATGTCCCAGCACAGAGGAGCAGAATGTCTTTGACGTGGAGGCTGCAGAGAGTGAACTTGGGCTCTCATTTCACACCACATGAATTCCGAGAGCATCCAGACAAGGGCCTCATGCATTTTAACTGATGTAAAACTAAGTTCAAAGTGCATAGCTTTGTTTGCAGATAAATCCTTCCAATAAACACTTGGGGTCTGAAAATGATGAAATGTGGCTTCTTATCAACCATCTGACCTGTGATGATGGAATCGAGCAGCTTTCAACTTGGGGAGACCGAAACAATCACCTCTGAAGTGCAGACAGATGGGGTGGGTGGTGCTGTTTTGGGTTTTTCCCTTCATGGCACTGTTGATGGTATGGAAAGTGCTCGGAGCCATCGCTTGGGTTCTATCTGGCATCCTTCACCCCCGGCTTGTGCTCTCCTCGAGTTAATGTGCAGGTTGCAGGAAGCCTGTGTGCGGTTTGAAGGGCTTTAATTCCAGGGGTAACTCATTAAACCAGCAGGCGTTGGTGGTTGCTGCTCTGTTGCATCAGCGCTGGCCTGTTTGCGTTGAGCTCAAACACCCTCCTGGCTGGTAGAGGTGGGGGCCAGCACCTGGGAAGCTCAATTCTCCCCTGGGGACAAGCTCTGATCTCAGTTAAGGCAAGGTCTTTGCTGCTGAAAACTGCCTGAAGTGAGTGTGAACTTCTGGAGAAGAGAAGGCTCCTGAAGGGGAGCCCTTAGAGCAGCTCCAGCGCCTAAACGGGCTCGAGGAAACCTGGAGAGGGGCTTTGGACAAGGGATGGAGGGACAGGACAAGGGGAATGGCTTGAACCTGCCAGAGGGGAGATTGAGATGAGCTCTGAGGCAGAAGCTCTTCCCTGTGAGGGTGCTGAGGCGCTGGCACAGGGTGCCCAGAGAAGCTGTGGCTGCCCCATCCCTGGCAGTGTTCAAGGCCAGGTTGCTCCAAGCCTCGTCCATCCTGACCACAACTCTTTGTGTGCGGCCATCCAGCCAGTTCTTTATCCACCGAGTGGTCCATCCATCAAATTGGTGTCTCTCCAGCTTAGAGACAAGGATGTTGTGTGGGACAGTGTCGAACGCTTTGCACAAGTCCAGATAGGTGACATCAACTGCTCTGCCCTTGTCCATCAGTTCTGGAGCCCATCATAGAAGGCCACCAAATTGGTCACGCAGGATTTCCCCTTGGTGAAGCCATGATGGCTGTCACCAACCACCTCGCTGTTTTTCATGTGCCTCAACATGTTTTCCAGGAGAATCTGCTCCAAGATCCTGCCAGGCACAGAGGTGAGACTGACTGCTCTGTAGTTCCCCGGGGCTTCCATATTCCCTGTCTTTAAAATGGGGGTTATATTTCCCTTTTCCCAGTCGTCAGGAGCTTCACCTGACAGCCAGGAGTTTTAAAATATGATGGACAAATATGACTATTATGGACAATATGATGGACATCCTGCCTGCAGCATCTGCAACTCTAATGCAGCCCTCTTTTTAAATGATGAGCAGGTCAGTAGGTCTGGAGGACCAAGCATGACCCATGTTTCAGCCTTTGACACTCTTTGCATGAGTAAGTGGTGGTCAGCGTGGAGAAGAGACATCTTGGTGGAGTACTTGGGCAGGGAGAGCTGCTTGGAGTTGTGTGTGTGTGTTGGTCTGTGGGTGAGTTGGAGCTAGCTCATCCCTGGAGCTTTTTGTTGTCCTCTCTGCGTGTCACTGCATCAGCTATGGTGCGAGGCAGCAGCGTCAGTGACTTCCCTGTGCCTGCCCTTCTCTGGTCACACTGGTGGGACTGGTTTCCCAACATTGCAGCCAGGAGCAAGAGGAGCTCTGTGCACTGCACCAGCAATCCCACTGAGTACAGCTCCTTCTTTCCATCGGACAAAGATGGAATGAGTGAAAGGTGATGGAGACAGGGCTCTGAAGCATTGCTGCAGTTAAAGCTCAGTCATCACCTCCACTTGGGTGAAGCACAGCTTTTCTGGGACTCGTTGCTTCAGCTTTTGGCTGCTCTTGAAGTCCAAATTAGCATCCAAATGATCTAAGTAAGGAGGCACTGCCATGACTGTGGCCCTGAGGATAGCATGATGATGAGTTCCTCCAGGGGTTTTCTCAATGAAAGCCTTGTACCATGCTTCAAGTTTTCATTGCCCTGTTTAATTTGAGGTCTTGAGATGGGGAGGAGAGGTTTGGGTGGCCCCTCTTAAGTGCATCAGGTATTAATGAGATGGTTCTTGCAGCACCTGTGGAGGCAGGAAACCATTTTCCCTCCTTTCCTTTTCCATGGTTGCCCTTAGTCTGCTCTTTGTGGATGTTGACCTGAGATCTTATGTGTGACCACAGCATCTCTTCCATCACATTATAGCACAGGGAGCAGCGTGTGTGCTTGTTTCCTGGTGATGTTCCTGGGTAGGGGCCATACCAGTGTTCAGACCTTTCCTCCATCAGCTGAGGACGTGCCACCAGCGGGCAGAGCACTGCAGGCAACAGCCAAAGAGCTTGTTCCAGCTTATCTCCTCTGGAGCAGGTCATGCAGACATCTATGCGAGGGTGCGGACCTGCCCTTAGATGAATCCACAGCTTACAAAAGGAGAGGTTTTCCTCCTTTTCCAAGGCAGAGGATGGTGACTGTGAGCCACAGTGGGATGTGTGTTGTCAGACAAGACCATTTCTTCTTTAGAACACTTCTGGGACATGAAGTGCTGCAGGAGGGATGGGAGGCCCTGATGTTTCTGCAGGCCCCTTCTTGTTTCCTAGAGAAGGGACTAAACTGACCTGTCTTCTCTTCTGGTGCATCAGTAGTTCCAAGGCTCTTTGAGGGATGTGCATGAGTTCACACAAACATGTTCTTTCCAGTACAAAGAACTTGGGTTTTTTGTTGTCTTAATAGAATCATAGACTCAACCAGGTTGGAAAAGCCCTTTAAGCTCATCCAGCCCAACCATTCCCAGCCCTGCCAAGGCCACCACTAACCCCTGGCACTGAGGCCTCGGCTACCCGGGCTGTGAACACTTGCAGGGACGGTGACTCCAGCCCTGCCCTGGGCAGCCTGTTCCAATGCCTGGGCAAGGAATTGTTCCTCAGCTCCAGCTAAACCTGCCCTGGGGCAGCTTGAGGCCGTTTCCTCTTGTCCTGTCACTGTTAAGGAGCAGTTGACCTTTGGTTGGGGGTTTGGAGTTCTTTGAGGGGTATTTGGGGGGGTTGTTTTTGTGTTTTAAGGTGAAAGCATTGACTTGGGAAACCCAAGTGGTGAAGTAGGAGGAGGAAAGAAGGAGATAAGCAAATGACAAGGTCAGGAATCACTGGGGTATGAGGCATTGCTGGCATCAGATGTGCAAAATGCTTGTGCCAAGCTTCTGGAGGGACAGAAAAGCACAAGAGCAGCCAGCTCTTCCCCAGCAAGGCTCAAACTGCCTTACAGAAGAGGTCAGGGCTTTGTCTCCAGGGCAAAGGAGAGGAAGGAGGAATTATCCTCTTCTCACCCCTAACCAAAACCTCTTCTTCCCTCCTGGCACTTGCTGCCACCAGATGTTTGGAGACCCTTGGAGGCATCCCAAGGCCACAAGACTGTGCTGTAGGACGTCTCCATGGTGTCCTTCAGTGCTTCAGCTGGGCAGGCTGGTGGACGGGGCAGGAGGTCACTTGCTGGGGGTAGGCAGTGGGGTTGCACCAGCTAAGGCTGGGTCTGTGCTGATGGCACCAGTGTAGAGGATGATGTGGTTTTCAGATGTGCTGGAAGATCTGCTAATACAGGAACGGGAAGAGCAGGCAGATCTTTAGGTGGTCACATCATTTGCTGCTGGGTCAAAGCATGTTGAGCAACTTCAGACCAATGGTCGAGGTAGTGTTGTAGCATTAGTCATGGGGAAGCTCTTGAAGGTGAAGAATCTACAGGGCAAAGCCAAGTTCCTAAATGAGATTGCTGAAATTTGGCAGTTTTAGCCCAAAAAGGCTTCTTCAGGAGGCCATTGCACATTGCAGTGACAGCATCTGTTTGGTGGTGGTGCTCCCATGCACGTCTTCTGGCTTTCCTTCAGGGCTGGGGTGTCGTCTGGGTTTCCAGGAGTCTCCTCTGTGCCTGCTTCCATGGTCTTGAGTTACTGATGGTTTTATGACTGGGATAAAAGCAGCGTTTTCAGTCAAGTCATTGTGTGGGATGAATGAGCTCTGTGGGTAGTGCTGCGGAAATGAACTTGTAGCTACAAGAAATCGAATTCACTTGTGTTTAAGCAAAGATGACTGTTTTTACAAGAAACATCCAAACCCACTTCTGTGTTTGTGGAAAAGCTGGAGGAGCTTGACTTTGGAGGAGGAAAAGGCACATTAAAAGCCATTAGCAACAAGTGCCTGGAGTTTGTCTTGGCTTTGGCATGGGAAGATGATGATGATTGATTATAAGCTCTTCTCTTCCCACCCTGTGGCCTAGGGTAGGTGAAAGGCTTCCCCTGCACTTGTGCCACTGGATGCTTAGGACTCGAGGGGCTTTTTCTTCATTACCCAGGGAGAACAGGCACATGGGGATGTAGTTAGAGTGAGGTTGACCCATTTGTGTCATGGTGGCTCCTGTTCCTGATGCTTCCCTTGGACGTGGGATGCTGAGGGGGGATGGACCCTGCAGCTCCAGGGATGGCTGGGAGGTGTGGGATGCGCAGGAATGTACATCAGTGCTCCCCACTTCCCTTTGCTGTGTACTGCCCTGGGTTTGACTGCACGTTGGAAGGACCTGGCTCCATCTCCAGCCTCGATGGTGCTTGGTACCACCAAGAGCTTCTATACCTCCAGGGCGTTATCAGCCCAAATTCTTGGCAGTCAGGGCTTTTCCATCACCGAGGAGTTCTTTCCCACCTAACTTGGGCTGCAGCCAGCGCTTACTGGAGAAGACCTCCCCTTGGCCAGCACCAGGTGCTGGGCTATGTCTTTGATTTATAACTCGGTATCCAGGCGGTACCATGATCCCATCAGGACCAGCTTGGCACGATGGATGGATTCGGGAGCACTGGGGAGGATGGGGCTCTGCTGCTGGCACCACTGCACCCCATGGCCCTCAGGGGGCTCCCCACGGTCTGTGGGGAAAGCCTGTGGTTGGGGTTCTGGGCTAAGCTGTACCAGAGGTTATTCTTAACCTCTTCTGTGCCGCAGGATGTCAGGAAATGCTCCCCAAACTACTGCTGCTGCTGCTCTGTGCCTGGTAGAGAAGAGATCTGGCATCCCCGCTGCTCCCCAGCTTGCTTCCAACAGCATTTCTACCCCTTGTGAAGTAGCCAGGCTCTCTGCAAGAGGAACGTGGTGAGGTCTGCATGTCCCTTCTGCCCCTCCCCAAATCCTTATTCATAGCCCCAGCTAATGCAGAGTTAAATCCATGCTTGGCAAGTCCCTGCTGATGACAGCTCTGCTGTTCCCCTGGTGGGTGACTCACAGGATGGGCATCCTCGTGACGTCCCTGGGGAGCAGGAACCAAGCAGATGGGGAGGGGAAGTGAAGCAGCCGCTGTGTCACCCCCCAGGACAGCAAGATCCCCAGAGGAGCAACACGTATCCCAGGAGAATCCCTGGATTCTGCTGCTCCTGCGCCCTGGGAAGCTGGTGAGCGTTTGGGGGTCTCAGCCAGCAGCCATAGGAACGAGCTCATTGGGGCTGCCCTAAAGCTTGGCCCAACCTCCTACAAAGCCTATTTTAGGATATTGGAAAGAATAGTGACAGAGCTGGCACCAAGGGGTGGAACCAGGATGGATCCCTGTGTACTGCCTGTTGGTGGGGGAAGCAGGCAGCGGGTCCTCCTGGCTTGCAAGGTTCCGTTTTGCCTACAAGAAACCTGGAGAGGGGCTTTGGACAAGGGATGGAGGGACAGGACAAGGGGAATGGCTTGAACCTGCCAGAGGGGAGATTGAGATGAGCTCTTGGGCAGAAGCTCTTCCCTGTGAGGGTGCTGAGGCGCTGGCACAGGGTGCCCAGAGAAGCTGTGGCTGCCCCATCCCTGGCAGTGTTCAAGGCCAGGTTGGACACAGGGGCTTGGAGCAACCTGCTCTAGTGGAAGGTGTCCCTGCCTGTGGCAGGGGTTGGAGCTGGAGGAGCTTTGAGGTCCCTTCCACCCAAACTAGGCTGGGATTTTACCCTACAGCATTGCCTTTCCCTGGTGGGAGGAAAAACATGGTGTGAGAAGCCGGTGCCTTTCAGCTGGTTGCATGAAGAGATGCTGTCACCTTCCTTGCTCGCATGGAGCGAGCACTGGTTGCTCACCGGTCCCTGTGTCCATCTGTCCCCCCGTCCCCGTTCATTTGGATGCTGTTTATGGCTTTGGGTAAACAGATGGGGCTGGCTCTATATTTAGTCCTAGTCAGTATTTCAAGTGCTTTCAGAGGAGTTTGCAGACCGTTGTCTTAGCTGTGGCTGCAGAAGTGATTTCTAAGCAAATCTTGCCCTGTCCACCCTTATTTCCCCCCATCCTGTTCCTCAGTGTCCTTGTTTATTCTCCCATAGCCTGAGTTTAAAGGCTGGTTGGCTGTATGTCCTGCCTCTGCATTCAGAAACATCTTGGGTCTGTCCCTTGGGCCTGTCAGCTCCAAAACGCAGCTTCCACCCCACATCCAGCCATGGGGGTCCCGTGCCCCGCTCCTTTCATGTGTGAGAGCATTGCTCCATCCCGAGTAGACTGAGATGCAGCCAAGATCCTGCTTTTGGGAAGGGAAACACTTTTTCATGATGGCTCATACTGATGTACATTCTTGTTGCCTTTGGAGACTGCGAGGTGTGTGTAGGGGGGGATCTTTCCAGCTGTTTCTCCACAGAACCACATCTGTCAGACCTTTAGCATGAAGATTCCAGTGGAATTCTATAAATGCGGGAAGGGGATGCATCCCTGTAAATGCCAGGCACTGTGGGGCTTGTCAGTGAGAGTTGTCAGTGCACAGCTGCAGTGATTGATAGCAACGTTCGTCGATGCTGGATTATGAGGCAGTTCTTTATGTTCATGGCTTGCACTGTGATCGACAGGAGAAATCACCTACCTGTGGCTGATTTCTGCCTTGCTCCGTGCAGTGCTTACCAAGCAGAGGTCACCTTTGGGCTATTGAGGTGTTTCTGGGGTTTTATAGCAGGATTGTGATAAAACCAGGATTGTTTTTGTCACAAGCGTTGCTCAACTGAGTGAGAACGTGGCCACTTGAGCTGTTTCTGCAGTGGTGGCACTGGGCACCTCGTGCCTGTGTAGCTGTGGTGGGTTTGAACCCAGCAGCTGAGGGTTGGAGGGACCTACAAGAGCCCACCTCGTGTCTGCAGAGTTTCTTTAGGGGAGGCACAAAGTGTTGAGTAAGTGTTTAGTAAGTATTGCCAGGTCTTTATCTGCCACCTCAACAACTTGCAGTTCCAATCAGTGCTTTGCATTGATGAGGAACAGCCCCCTGCCCACAGTGGTGGTGCTTTGCCAAGGGGTGAGCTGGGTGGAGGGTGAACCATGCTGGCTAAAGAGAGCATCTTTCCTCCTTCCCGTTCTCCCCACTGCCTGTTCATTGCTTGTCCTTGCTGCTGCTGGCAGCTCCAAGGCCTCCCTGTCTTACCTGCTCTGATAAGTCTTGTCTCCAGGCCTGTTTTCTCTGTGTTTAATGCCTCTCAAGCCCTTTCACCTCCCAGCAGGACCTGAAATAATGCTCTTCTCAAAGGGAAAAGTGTTTCCACACAAGTTCTCCCTTCCCTTTTCTGGCTGGGGCCCGGTGCATCCCTTCCAGCTAACCGCATTCCCAGCATACCAGTGCCGGGGGATGGTTTGGGAAGCATTTCAAGCAGGCTGGAGTATCTCCTGCTCAGGCTCTCCCCTGTGGATTTCCTCTTACAGCATTCCAGAAAAGGGCACCAGATCCTTCAGGGCTTGCAGCTTCTGTGCTGGTGGAGAGAGTCCCACTAGGTTAGAAACGGCCAGTTACAGCCAAAGCAAGCGGCGCTTGTCTTCCCCTTCCCATCAGCTCCATATCCCTGCCGAAGGAACGTAAGTTTGGAGGTGATTTTCTGCTTGATTTAACTTTCAAGATGAGGGATTTAAATGTGTGGGAGGGGACAAAGGAAAAACAGCGTTAGGAGTGGATGCAAAGCCCTTCGGCTGCTCAGTGTCCCTGCCCGTGGCAGGGGGTTGGAACTGGATGAGCTTTAAGGTCCCTTCCAACTCAGCCCATTCTATGATGGCAAGTGCATTGGGCTCCCTGGTGCCAGCCTGGTGGCACAGAGCCTGGCTCACCCACGTGCTTCTGGCCTTCCTGGCCACCCTCCAAGCTCCACAAGACACGGGTGACACCAGCTGAGGTCTTACCAGCGCTTGCATCAGCCACAGCATTGGCAGGCCAAGCGCTGCGTGTTCTGCGGCAGCGGGAGGTGGTTCGCTCTCCTCTCGGCTCTCGTGTGCTGATGCAGCTGCCCTTCCCCAGGGATGCTGGAAGTGCTTTTCTGGAGGGGGGAAAAAAGAGAGAAACCCCTCTATTTGTGAAGCGAAGCAGGGCAGTTGGTGCAAGAAGGGATGGTTTTCTGCCTGGTCCATGCCTGGTTGGCCGGGATGCAGGAAAAGCCAGTCCCCATCCCAGGATATTCCAGTGCTGTAATGGGAGAGTGATGACCTGATTGAACATGCAGAAATCCAGGTCCTGTGGGCATTCCACGCTTGCTAACCTCTGCCCTGGGCTCCCACAGCATGTGAGTGCTTGATGGCTTTATAAGTATGTATTGCAGCAATGTGCAAATGCCCTGAAAGCTCTTCTGAAATGGGGAGAAGGACCAATTTATGAGCCTTGGAGCAGCATAACCCCAAATAACTCTTGCAGGCAAGAGGACTACTTTGTGCAGGGTTGTAGCCAGCAGTAGCGTTGTGCAAGACCAGGCTGTCCCTGCTACCCAAAGCCCTTAGTGATTTGTAGGCAAGTGCTGTGCTTACTATGGGCGCTCGGGTTATCTTTATGGAGAACATGAGGATGTGAGAGCTGGGCTGGGGCAGCTGGAGAAG
>NW_009916348.1:1212-2344 GCF_000696875.1 Nestor notabilis | reverse complement strand
TTTTTTTTTTGGGAAAGCTAGGCATAAGCATTTGCTGTGATGCTGAGCACAGAAAAGAGGTTTTGCTTCAGGCTGGACTTAAACCTGTCACTAGGGTCTCCTCAGCCAAGGGACTACAGCCGAGGGGGGTGCCGGTGAGGGGGCTCTCCCTGCATCATGCTGGGTTTGTTGGAGGAGGTGTGAGGGTTTGCTGTTGGGAAAGAGGAGGAGCAGCCGCATGCCCTCTCTGAGCTCTCTTGGCTTGTGGCTCCTCCATACTCCACACTTTTGAACTCTCAGATAACTGCTACCATAATCAGGTGGGAAGATTTCTGGGCTGCTTGTTTAATTTGTATAGCTCGTGGTACAGTCTCTTTTGTGACTGAGGTACTTGTACTGAAGTATTTAGACCCATATAGCGAGCAGAGCAGGAAGCGCCGAAGCAGCAGCCAATTTTTCTTTACTTTCAGTGTAAAGAGCTTGAAGGGTGATTGAACCTGTGAACTTCCTGATTTCCAAAGAGCCTTTTTCAGGACAGCCCTCATTTATTTTCCTTATTGGTGCATGGCTCTGTGAAGCGTGTCTCTCATATTCTGGGATATAGAGGTTAAGCAGGAGAGACTTTTATTAAAAAAAACCCAAAATAAAAAACAACCAAAACAACACAACAACAACAACAAAAAAAAAAAAAAAAAAAAAAGAAAAGCAACAAAAAAAAAGAAAAGCAACAAAAATGAAAAAACCCTTTGCCTATTTATGTACACATGTGACTGGAGTGACATCCTTTCTTCTAGGTAGTAGAAGCTTCCTTCCTTCTGCTGCTGCAGGGATTGCTGATGGGACGAGACTTCCTGGGCTGGATTCTTGTCTGCAGTCTGTGTAGCCAGTTGGAGACAGGGATGAGGTCAGTGTGGGAAGTCCTACGTGGCACCTGCTGGGAAACGATTCCCGAATACTATGGGGCTTCAGCAGTTCCTTGTAGGCGGAATCCTGTCTTAAAA
The DNA here is from genome assembly GCF_000696875.1 of Nestor notabilis. Classification (NCBI taxonomy): domain Eukaryota; kingdom Metazoa; phylum Chordata; class Aves; order Psittaciformes; family Psittacidae; genus Nestor; species Nestor notabilis. Next base: position 1,364 of record NW_009916348.1, on the reverse strand, counting down.
GCCTATCCCATCTGGCAATGGGAAGAAGATGGAGCCCTAGAAGATGAGACAGAGGGTAAGTGACCTCTCCTGCTCTGTGTCTGGACCAGTTCCTGGCTCTGGAGCACCTCTTCACGGTCCCATGTCTCAGGCTGTCACTTGAGCAGCTTTGT
>NW_009916348.1:0-299 GCF_000696875.1 Nestor notabilis | reverse complement strand
GGGGGAGCCTGTGCAGCCCACAGGGCTGAGCACAGGGGTCTCTCAGATCCTCCACACTGCACATGCATTCATTGTAACTTTATTCACTTGTATTTGCTTTTTACTGACTTTACTCATTTTGAGTCAGTTTTATTTGCTTTTTATTCGTTTTTTAGTCACTTCTGGTTACTTTTTGTACACTTTTATTCAGGTTTCATTCAGGGTGATTGACTTTTTTTATTCGTTTTTCATCACTTCATGATGAGTCTGGGCTGGTGGCAGGGCCAGGGGAGGGCTCGGGGTGGGCCCAACGCATGGAC
>NW_009916347.1:23822-24201 GCF_000696875.1 Nestor notabilis | reverse complement strand
ACTGCCGATGGCCCTGCTGCAGAGGGGCCATTCACCCCCTTGACATGTCCCAGTGCTGAGCCCGGATGAACTCGTGCCAAGGATGGAGCCCCAGCACCCGCTGCCCCAGTGAGCAGCTCTGCCTGCTGCCGTGCCTCAGTTTACCTGCTCCACAGCCCCATTCCCTAGGGCACACTGCACAGCTCCTTTGTAGAGGGAAGTGGGGGGTGGAATTCCAGCTGGAAAGAGGCTAGGGGTTAGGGTCCGGCCGTGGGTAGCCCCCATTCCCAGGGAACAACCATTTCCATGGAAAATTCCCATCCCATGCACATAGGGCCAGGTTTTCAGCCACAGAGCTTGTGCGGCCAGTCGGGCCCCACTGTGGGTCAGCGTTTTCCAG
>NW_009916347.1:7943-23718 GCF_000696875.1 Nestor notabilis | reverse complement strand
CCTGGGGTGGTGCTCAGATCCACAGGGACCCACTGGACATCGCAGCCCCATGGTTCTGCTCACCGGAGGGCAGGGATGACCAGCACCGATGCCCATCAGTGTATGGGTGCCTCTACGGGAACTTCCAGCCCTATTATCCAGCTCTGGAGAGCCCCGAGTTGGGATCAGAGCCATCCTGGGACAAAACCCCTCACTGCAATGGGACGGAGCAGCCGAGCACTTGGCTCTGGAGCCAGGGTCACATCCCTGGAGCCCTGGGACGTGCTGTGCAGCACTGAGCACACTGCTGGCCCCACAGGCACCCATCCTGCTGCAGCCCCGGGGCTGGTGAAGCACCAGGGGCCCAGTTTGGTGCTGGGCTGTACTGGGAGGTGAAAAGCATCCCCAATGAGGCCTGGGGGGGGATGGCAGGGGTGTACAGCTGCACAAAACAGGGCTTGAACCCTGTTTTCCCCCATGACAGAGGGGAACGTGCCACCAGCAAGGCCACGGTGCCGGTGTGGATGCAGGATGTGATGGGGATACTCCTGGCAGGAAAGGCTGAGCCCAGAGATAGGGCTGGAGCTCCTGGGCCATCACTCGCCCTCCCGCCGGGCGGATGGGATGGGGCAGCTCACACGGGTGATGCTGTTGTCTGGCAGCAGCAGCAGCAGGAAGTCCTTCCCCATCCTGGTTTCCAGGCTCTGCTGGAAACACCTACCTCCCCCCAGCATCCCGTTGTGCAGAGACCCGGCCCACCGCGGGACACACGGTCCTGGGGCTGCTTCCTTCCCCTGCGCCTACGTCAGCCCAGCAACCGGGAGAAGGTTTGGGGTGGCAGGGGGGTTCTTGGCTTTATCTTCTGCTCCCAGGGTGCTGTGTACCCCCATGAGCCCCTCCGAGCAGAGGGATGCTCTGGGGCAGGCTGCCACGGGCAAATCCAGCACAAATCCCAGGCAAGGCTCAATGTGGGGCAGAGCAGCGGCTCCAGCAGAGCCAGGCCAGGGCACAGAGAGCCCATAAATCCCCCCAGGAGATGGAAACCAGCCCTGGTTTCACAGCACATGCTCTGGAGCAGACCCAGGGCAGAGGCTGGAGGCAGAGCCAGGAGCTGGGGCAGGGCAGAGGGAGCACTAAAACCCTTTTGGAGCACAAGCAGCTGCTGAGATCCCCTGAAAGCACAGCAGGAGCAATCAGACTTATTGAGAAAGGAAGAAAATCTTAGTGTGGGACAGGAATACCTAGGGCTGGTCACAGCTACAGGCAGGAATGGAGTGGCTGAGGGACAGGGGACCCCAAGGACAGGAGGACATCACCTGCTCTAAGCACCAGTGAAGGCAGAGCTTCTCCCAGTGCTCTCGGCGCAATCAGACTAAGCCCCACCTGGAAATTTGTATTAAACGTTTACAAGGGTTCAAAAAAGGTACAAAAAGGTAAAAGCCAAAGTTGCTGCTTCTCCTGGGCGGGCTGGTAGAAGCCCTCCCACCACCAGCATCCCCTACCTCCCTCAGCTGCCCAAAGACATGCTTTACCCAAGGCAGAACTTCCCCCTTGGCAGCCAGGAGAGGGTTAAGAGAAAGCTCAATTGCTTGACTCATGTTTACACTCCTCAGGAATCTTGACATTATATTCTCACTGCTTTGCTGCAGGCAGGGATAACCCTTGTGCCTGGAGAGAGCCCATCCAAAGGGAAAATCTCACTGGAAGCCACAATGGCTGAAGACTAATGACACTAAAAGCATCAGTGCTCTGGGCTGCTCCCTGTATGGAGCAGGCCCCAACTGCACAGTCCATGAATGCCCAGGCAGACTTCTACAGCTATGAAAGCGTGACCTGAGGAGAGGTTCTCTGTGTGCCCAGAGCACCCAGGAGCCAGGGCTGGGCAAGGAGGGATGGGGAAGGACAGACAGACACCTGTGAGGACTCAGGTCAGCCCTCACGCCGCAGAGGTGTGAAGTAGAACGTTCACATGGGGTAGTTGAGAACAACGTCTTGCTTGGCCAGCTCCAGCAACATGGGGTCGTCGAAGAACTTGCTGATGCTCACGTCCTCACTCAAGCCCTGCAGGGTAACCACAAAGCCAGAGGTGAGACCCCCCCCCGGAAGGCTTGATCCAGCTCTAGAGCAACAGCACAAGAGGGACGTGGAGCTGCTGGAGCGAGGCCAGAGGAGGCCACGGAGCTGCTGCGAGGGCTGGAGCAGCTCTGCTCTGGAGCCAGGCTGAGAGAGCTGGGCTGGGGCAGCTGGAGAAGAGAAGGCTCCTGAAGGGGACACCTTAGAGCAGCTCCAGTGCCTAAAGGGGCTCCAGAAAACCTGGAGAGGGGCTTGGGACAAGGGATGGAGGGACAGGACAAGGGGAATGGCTTGAACCTGCCAGAGGGGAGATTGAGATGAGCTCTGAGGCAGAAGCTCTTCCCTGGGAGGGTGCTGAGGCGCTGGCACAGGGTGCCCAGAGGAGCTGTGGCTGCCCCATCCCTGGCAGTGTTCAAGGCCAGGTTGGACACAGGGGCTTGGAGCAACCTGCTCTAGTGGAAGGTGTCCCTGCCCGTGGCAGGGGTTGGAACTGGATGAGCTTTAAGCTCCCTTCCAACACAAACCACTCTGTGATTCCTCTGGCAGCCAGCACTTGTACAGCCATCGTGGCAGATTCCACCAATAGCCCTGTTGTCCCACAGGAAGATAAATTTTCAGGCTGCAGAGAAGGCAGGAGAATGTGCAAGGCACGAGGCACTTCTCAGCACCTTGAGACATCCAACAGCCTTTCAGGAAGCTGCAAATGTGTGGTTGCTGCTGAGTGTATCCACCAGCTCACTGCTCTCCCAAAGGGCAGTTGATTCCCTCCCACTCTGCAGTCCCAGGAGCTCCTCCAGCCCCTCACTCCAGTTCACTAAACCAGAACAGAAACTGGTTGCTGCTTTTTCTGCAGGACAAATGGGTCAGTGATGCTGCAGGACCCCACTTCACCTGGAGCTGCTCATGGGACCACCACAGGCACCAACAGGCAGCACTGGGGATCAAGAGGGAAGGAAGAGACAGAAATGACATCGGTCCCCTCCAGGAACACGGAGGAGGTGTGGCATGCCCAAGGGACAACACTGCAACAGATGAGCTGCTGGCATGGATGGGCAGAGGGACACCACAGGGATTACTCCCAGACGTACCTTCCTACGCCTGGTCTTGATCATGAACTCCCTGGCCAGATGTGGGGCTGGCTGGGGCTCCAGGGGGCGGATGACGATGCTCTTGTCCAAGGGGTCACCAGGCACAATCTGTAACATAGGGCCAGGACATAAGAGTGATGCCAGGGACCTCCTGGAGAACCTGAACTGCAACAGGCAACACCCAAGGGCTCTGGGGACACCCCCAGCCTTGTCACAACAGCCCAAACACCCCATCTGTTCTCCTGGCACAAAGAGCTGTCACATCACTACTGGTGAGCAGTCCCTAAACAGTGTTGAAAGACCTCTGAAATCCTGCTAACCAGACCCGCCTGGGTCCCAGCCAGCACATCCCTCTCTACAAAGCAGGCACGTTTATTGTCCTCAGAGCTAAGCCTCGGGCTTCTACATCTTGACCTTTAAGCCAGCTCTTGGGGCTCAGATGGCTGCTGCTGCTCTCACCTGGCTGTACCACAAGTAGCTGTGCACCTCACAGTGGCAGCTCCCACAAGGCCTCATTTGCCCCAGACACAGAGTGGCCAGAGGACAGTATTTCATCCCAAACCCCATTTTGCACAGGTTTAAAAAGCCTTCTCTGAGAGGCAGTGAAGTGTGGCAGCCCATGGCTTGCAGCACACCAATGAGCCCAAGCCCTGCTCCAAGATTTCTGCTCCCCAAGCTGCAGAGCACTCAGTGCAGGCAAACAGCTTCCCTTCTCCCAGCTGAAGATGTCCTCTCTCCAGGCCCAGCAAGCAGCAGCATTCAGCAGTTCCTTGCTAGGGCAAAGGGTGATGTGACATGGAACAGAGCCATTGGCTTCTGGTAGACACTTAACAGCTGGTGTACAAAGCCTCCCCAACTTGAGACCATTTGAGGTTGTTTTCCAGAGTTCTCCTGCCCTGAATGAGCTGTGGCACTGAGCTCCACTGAGAGCACTTACCTGGCTCCTGGTCCTACCATGTCCCACTTCCCTGTCTCACCAGGGTATGGACTCACCTGCCAGTGGTGGAAGACAGAGAGTGAGAAGGCTTGTCCCTGCGTGTGGGTCCTCAAGTCTGTCTCAAACCCAAATGAATCAATGGCTGGGATGAAGGCTTTGATGGTGTACAGAGGAGAGCCCGGGATGGGAGCATCTTGTGTCACGTGGCCTCTGCCAACACATCAGAAAATTAGTCTTTGTGCATGTCACAGAATCCCAGCCTGGTTTGAGTTGAAGGGACCTTAAAGCTCCTCCACTTCCAACCCTCTGCCACAGACAGGGACACCTTCCACTAGGGCAGGTTGCTCCAAGCTCCTGTGTCCAACCTGGCCTTGAACACTGCCAGGGATGGGGCAGCCACAGCTTTTCTGGGCAACCTGTGCCAGGGCCTCAGCACCCTCACAGGGAAGAACTTGTTCCTAAGAGCTCATCTCAGTCTCCCCTCTGTCAGGTTAAAGCCATTCCCCCTTGTCCTGTCCCTACATGTCCTTGTCCAAAGCCCCTCTCCAGGTTTCTTGTAGCCCCTTTAGGCACTGCAGCTGCTCTAAGGTCTCCCCTTAAGGAGCCTTTTCTTCTCCAGCTGACCCAGCCCAGCTCTCTCAGCCTGGCTCCAGAGCAGAACTGCTCCAGCCCTCGCAGCAGCTCCGGGGCCTCCTCTGGACCTGCTCAAGCAGCTCCACATTCTTCTTATGCTGTTGCCCCAGAGCTGAACATAGTACTCCAGGTAGGGTCTCACATCCCTTTGTACATTCTCTTCGCTGACACTCAGGAAGAATCAGGCACAAACTAAAGGCTGGATGTGATCCTGGACATCCCCCTCCAGGCACAGCACAACACAGGGGCTGGGACCAGTCAAGGAAGCTTTCAGCTGTCACTTTGTACAGATTTCACCCTCTCCCCTTGCTTCACAAGCAGTGCTAGGACTGTGATCATTTCTAGCAACTCAAATCCCAAGCGAGCAGTTGCTGTGTGCAATACAAGGTGATGGCAGGTGGTCAGAGCAGCTCACCTCCGCCGGGCCAGGACCGTGTACACTGCAGACACACAGTCAGCAGGAGCCTGCACCTCCACGAAGTAGTAGGGCTCCATCAAACGAGGGGTAGCCTGTGAGGAGAAAGGGCCACAAGCCACTGAGTCTCCAGCAGCATCAACACCCTGGTTCAAGAGCAGGGACTGGCATGCTTTGGTGAAATGCAGCGCCTGGCTGGGGATGGAAGGGCTCCTGCTGCCCCGTGACTACCCAAGCCAACATCACACCAAGACTGAAAGGAGCCTTCCTCCTGGCCGTGAGTCATATGCTTCCCTCTCCCTCACGCCCACCCTTCCCAGCAAGCCAAACTGTAGCAAAAAGGGGAGACAGAGCAGATGCACACAAGTTTCCAGCCAAAGTGGAACGTGACTGCTTGTAAAACCTGTCTCGCAGCCCACAGGGGAGCTGGAAACGTTACTGGATGAATGAGTCAGTCTAAACTGACATCCTCGGGGCAGACTGCAGCACACATGCAGCCCGCTCTCCTTGGAGCTGGCACAGAGCAAGGGCCAGTCCTTGTCCTCCCAGATGAGTGCTCACCATCAGGAAAGCAGAATACACCACTCTGCGGGCAGTGGGGATGATCTGGCCTCCCCCCCGGTGCAGTGGCTCCTGAGCAATCACCGCGTCCAGGATCTTGAACTTCACATTGCGGATCACTGAGGAAGGGCAGGAAAGACAACAAGTGACCCCAGGGGAATGTTCTCTGCACCAAGCAGGGAGAGCCTGAGCACCCAGCAAACACCCAAACGCCTGCGGCCACTGGAAACACTTCTCCCACGTTTAATTCCAGCTTCTCCCACATTTAATTCCAGCAGGGAACGCATGACCATGCCCTAACCCTGCACATGAAACACAGACAGTTCCGCAGCAGATCTGGCAGGGTGCTCAGTGGCCTGCAGCTCAACTACACGAGTAGAGCCAAGGTCTGGGGGAGCCAGCTTGCCAGCTGGTTGGAGGCAGGCAGCAAGATGCCTGGGTAGCATCTGCAGCCAGGAGAAAGGGTCAAGTCCTGTCATCTCCCTTCTCAATGACCCCCAGAGCTGTCTCCAGCTGTGGTGTGAGAAGGGAACTGGCCACTGAGGGACTGCACCCCCAAACTCACTCGAATGCTTAGATATGGAAGCATTTAATCTATCTTATTAGCTCCACTTCTCCACAGAAGTCCTACTTACATTCATCACAGAGAGGCCCTTCCCTCGTCCCCCACTGAAACCCCTGCACAATGCTGTCCTTCACAGAGCCCAGCAGCGACTTATCCACCTGCAGACAGACAGACAGACTGCTTCAGAGACCAAGCCTGCAGCACAAGACAGTAACATACACACTGCAGTGTTTAAAAGCCAGTTTCTAGAAGAGCAACCAGTTCCTAGGAAGAGCAGCAATGTCTCCATATACCCTCAATGTCTATCCCTCCCTCTCACAGCTCAGGAGCATCACCTTCAGAGTTTGGCATCTAGAGCTATAAATTAAGGATTCCTATTTTGGTAATGCTGAAACACAGGCCAATTAGTTGCCAAGTTTGAGGACATTGTCACAGGTATTGACACCAGAATAATAACTCCTAGCAGGGTAGGAGTATGGTGGAGGAAGTACAGCAGATCTGAGATCTGACAAAGCAATGAGCATTCCAACTGCATTAGGACCTTGTTCTGGAAGGAGCAGTCACCTCTTGGCACCAGAGAACAAGTGTCTCACTGAAACTTACCCCCCCTGCCTGCATTTCTCACCTCTGAGGGCAGCGTATCATCTACTAGGATGTTTGGGCCAGTTGCATCTGGCCCAAAGGCCCAGATGGAACGTGCAGCCAGCAGATCCCAGTCATATTTGGTCTGGAAAAATTCACCCAGTTTCTTTCTGATGGAAGAAGAAAGGAAGAAACTTTAGGAAGCAGGTATCTGACCTGCACTCACAACATTACCACCCTGCTCCCTTCAGGCCCTTCAGGCATAAAAGAGTCTCAGCTTTTCACCTTGAGCAACTCGTTCGCTGGGGCAGGGATACTCACCATTAGCTGGCAGCAGTATTGAGCACAGGACCTCTGCCTTTAGGCTGTGGACTGATACTGTGCACCTTGAAGATCCCAGCATTCCCTTCCCCCCCACCAATGATTGGAATTCCGGCTCTCCCTGGATCAGTGATACCTGTTCCATGTTATCTGGACCACTTCATTTTCAATGTCCTCTGCGAGTCCCTTCTCCAGAGGCTCAGCAATCATTGTGATCTTGTTCCTGAGGAGACACAGTTGCAGTTAGTCTGCAGGCTGATGGAAATGGGACTAACTGGCAGGACCTCAGGGACTGTGCACTGCCCTGAACAGAGCTAGGGAGATGAAGCCATCCATGTCCTTCTGCCTTGCTTGTAAAGACAGCCCATGTGTTTAAACAGCTCTTCCAAGTCTGTTCAACTCCAGAAGCAGACTGCTAAGGGACAGGGTGGCTCCATCCCTCCAGGCTGCAGAGGGAAGCCCATGGGCCAGGCAATAAGCCTCTAGGAAAGCCAGCATTCGTTGTGTTGGACACATGGGATGTTGCCTTGGAGAACCCACCAACATGAGGAACCTGTTCCCAGAGCAGGTCATTCCAGAGGCCCAACAATTCAAAGACTGATCAAAGGCTGGGACTTTTCCATTCCCAGAAATAAGGTTGCCAAGCATGGAGAGAGTGTATCAGAATGAAAGAGGGCAAGAAGAACCAGGAGCCACAGGGGAACACAGGAAAGCCACCCTCAGCACAGGATAGATCACAATTTCCCTGAGAATTCAGGTATTAAAATGGCCTGTGCTCCCACATCTCCAGCTGCTTACTCAGTCTGTATGTTCCCTCCCAAGGCCTCCCTCCTTCAAACATGTGAATCTCAGTGCATTGTTGCAGGAGGAAGATGAAACCAGGCTGTAAAGCTCCAGTGCATCACCAGAGAGAAACACATCCATTTCACGATTAAGCATGAGAGAAGACAAAGCTTTTGCCATGGAAGGTTTGGGGAGTTCCTGAAGGCAGCACTGGGCTCTTTAGCACCTGCTCTAGGATCCTCCTAGTCTTCAAAACACCACAAAACTACTGAGATGACGTGAAATGTAGCTAAAAGAAAGGAGGATGTGGATCTGTCTCTATTACCTCCATTCTGAGAGTTCCTAAAAGCACAGAAACATCCCTAGGACACAAGTTAGCAGAGCTGCTGCAACAGAATGCTGCCAACTCAGGCATGTGCCACTTGTCTGGACAACAGCCATCAAGAACAGAGCCCTTGGAGGGGATGAAGCCTGTCTCCAGTGAACCCCTCCTGCCTATCTCCCATGCCCAGCTCACCCACAGGCTCTTACTTCTTGTTGGGTGTCTCAGCAAAGCACTTGAGGGAGGATGTTTCCACCACTGTCTCACAGAATGTCACAACTGGATCAGCGACCTGGGACAAAAGCAAGAGGTTTGTAAGATGCTCAAGTACTTCTTTGTTTTTAAAGAGACTGTTTGAAACCTTTGAACACCTAAAGGAAAGGACTGGTTCCTCTGCCAAGTGTTTTACTCAGTGTTGTGTATGAACCACTGAGGCCTGCACAGGCAGCTTTACTAATTCCTTCATTCGAACAAGACAGGAACATTTAAGCCTAGTTCCAGGTATAAAATCATGGAATGGTTTGTGTTGGATGGAACCTTAAAGCTCCTCCAGCTCCAACCCCCTGCCATGGGCAGGGACACCTTCCACTAGAGCAGGTTGCTCCGAGCCCCTGTGTCCAACCTGGCCTTGAACACTGCCAGGGATGGGGCAGCCACAGCTTCTCTGGGCACCCTGTGCCAGCGCCTCAGCACCCTCACGGGGAACAGCTTCTGCCCAAGAGCTCATCTCAATCTCCCCTCTGGCAGGTTAAAGCCATTCCCCTTGTCCTGTCCCTCCAGGCCCTTGTCCAAAGCCCCTCTCCAGGTTTCCTGTAGGCCCCCTCAAGGTATTAAGGTATTTCCTCACCTTGATATCAATCTCTGAATACATCTTCCGTAGATCGTGCATCACACAATCCAGGTAGAGCTCTCCTGTCCCCAGGATCACGTGCTCCCCAGACTCTTCCACCTGCAAGATGAGAGAGGGGTTCAGTTGACAGCACAACTGCTCCCAGGCCCTTCCCTTCCTGGCTCCTACACAAGCCTGAGGAAGTATCAGCTTTAGATAAATTGGTTAGGATCAGAGCATGCCAAGAAAAGCTCCCCCAGCCTTTTCTAACTCCGAGTGCTGATGTGCTCTGCAGGAGGATGCTTCCTGGCACAGCAAGGTGTGTGTTTTCCTGCTGGATTTACAGTTTTCTGCTCTTTCCACATGATTTAGGAAATCAACTGCAACAGCATGAAAAAACCCACACAACAAACAAAACAACCAACAGTACAAAATGATTTAAGATCAGCCCAAGAGGTAGCCCACAGCATGAGCTGGAAACAGCCACACACACACACCAGAAATACCTTAGTAGTAAGCGAGGGGTAGCTCTTGTTGACTTTGCGGAGACCATCTAACATTTTGGGGAGCTCTGAGGGGTTGACTGGCTCTACAGCTATTTTGATAACAGATGTGGTGTTGAACTTCAAAGGGCGGAAGATCTGAGCCTGAAATCAGACAAGGACAAAGAGCTGAAGCTGCATCATTAGATGGTCACCGGTGCTAGAGACAGCCTCTGAAGCTGTTGCCTTTCCCTTGGTGGTTCTTGAGCCTTGGCACCTCTGTAGACGTTTCTCTAACCTCACCACTGGAGTTTTTGGGAAGCATTCCATCCCCTTGACTCCCTGTAAGGCTGAGTGATACCAGCTATGCAGTTACCTCCTCATTGCCCCGAGGCTCTGTGACAGTTGCAGTCTTCACTATGGGCTGATCCACTCCTTCTATCAGCACCCAGTTGCCAGCAGGAACCCGGTTTACCTCAATGTGATACCTAAAAGGCAGGAGAATGTAATAGAACAGTTTGTGTTGGAAAGGACCTTAAAGCTCCTCCATCTCCAACCCCTGCCACGGGCAGGGACACTTTCCACTAGAGCAGGTTGCTCCAAGCCCCTGTGTCCAAGCTGGCCTTGAACACTGCCAGGGATGGGGCAGCCACAGCTTCTCTGGGCACCCTGTGCCAGCGCCTCAGCACCCTCACAGGGAAGAGCTTCTGCCTCAGAGCTCATCTCAGTCTCCCTTCTGGCAGGTTCACGCCAATCCCCTTGTCCTGTCCCTCCATCCCTTGTCCAAAGCCCCTCTCCAGGTTTCCTGGAGCCCCTTTAGGCCCTGGAGCTGCTCTAAGGTGTCCCCTTCAGAAGCCTTCTCTTCTCCAGCTGCCCCAGCCCAGTTCTCTCAGCCTGGCTCCAGAGCAGAGCTGCTTCAGCATCACTCCAGCCTCAGGCCCCTCCCAGCAGTCCCCCCTCCCTGTCCCTGTCACTCCAGGTGACTTCTCTCCCAAACAAGCACACTGCCAGAGCTTTCCATACCTTGCCACTGAGATCCAGAGGCGTCCAACAGTGCAGATCTGGGAATCCTCCTCATCTTCCAGCGTATAGTTTTCCCCCAGGACTTTCACAGGCTGCCCTGCATGGATGGTGCCACTGAGCACTCTGCCAAAGGCATGGAACTGAACACCATCATCTGTGCTGTACATTTTCGTTGTGTGACACATCAGTGGACCCTTCCCACGAGAGAGAGAAAGACAGACAGAAATGAGGCTCTTTCAAAACACAGTCAAGAAGCAGACACAGACCTGGCAGGACTCACAGATACAAAGGGATTAATGGGCTGGAATTTAGAAACATTGCTTTTGACTTGCCAAGTCCTTCATCTCCTTCCACTGGAAGGCCTACATCTCCTTGCCCTGTATGGAGACCCCTAAAACGACTTCAGGGGCTTTTTCTGGAGCTCTCCCTCTTCTTGTGAAGCAGTAAATAGTGGTTAGGACAAGGCCATGAGAAGAAATGTCATCTCCTGGCCTGAAAACCAGCTCAGGGCAGAGCACCTGAGCCTCCAGAGATCACAGCTTTCAGTCCCATAAGGTCACTCCACCCCTGGTGATCTGGTGACAGTCACCATAGGATAATTTTATCACAACTCATTAAAATAAGAGATTTGTTTTCTCTGCAGACACCAGAGCAAAAGTCATGGGCAAGCTCCTCACTAAGCTGCTGCCTGGCGTTGGTGGCTCTAGACAACTCTGAATGACAGCTTGGTACAAGCTGTTTGAGGAGGAAGGTTTTTGCAAGGCTTTGATAGGAAAGGTGCTGACTAACTAATTCAGGGTTATTTTTATCAGTGTAATTCAGAACAGTCTTCTCAGAGTTTGGAGAGAGACTCAAACTTCAAGGAAAAGGGATAAAAAGGCAACAAAAGGACACAAAATCGCCCTGCAGCTCCCACGTGCTCCCATGTCCTGACCTAGCCCTGTTCTCCTCTGAACACTGCCAAGCAGTTCTCTGTCTCCAGGGCTGCCCTGGCAGGCAGCTGAAGTTTCTCACAGTGAAGAGATTTGCTTCAGTATCGGATGAGAGGTTTCAGAATGCTGCCAGTCAAATGTGTGCAGATGGCTGTCTAGGAGGCAGGGGCCCTGCTGAGGCAGGGGGAGCACACTTGCCACATTTGCTTTTGGACAGGCAGAGCAAAGCAGAAGAGTTCCCTTACGTCAGGGTCGCATTCACTCATGGCCTCCCCTAGGTCCGAGTCGACGCCGCCGGTGTAGGTGTGCTCAATTTTGGTCTTGGCTCCCACCTTTGGGGAGGGGATGTGCTGCACACACATGTCCACAAAGCCTGCAGAAATAAGACGTCATGAGAACAGGATTAAGCAGTGGAGAGGGAAGAAATGGACTCCAATCAACACAAGGCAAAGCCATTCTGACTGCAGCACACCCACAGCCATGGGGAAAGAGGTGAGCAGTGTCTCAAGCTGTCCTTTGGGCAGAGGGTTTGCTATTTTACACTGGGAGAGCCAAGAAGGGGTCTGTGCAAGTGAGCACTCCGTAGCTGTATGACAGCCCTTAACTCTGGTGGTGTGAGCCTGGAGTTTGGGCAAGACCATGGAGGGCAAAACAAACAGCATTTACCTGTGAATTCCCCAAAGAACTTCTTGCAGACGAGGCGCAGGAGGGGCCGGATGTTCAGTTTCAATTCCTCTTTGGTCAGGTGGATGCCAAGTTCATCCAGAGTCCTGGGCAGGGTCGTGTCCACGTCTCCCACCACCTGCAAGACAACAAGCACCACTCAGCTCTGCTGCAGGGGTCCAAGTCAATGGCTCTCAGGTGCAGCTTCACACACCTCAGGGCTCTTGACCTGCTCTGGTTTAGAGCTCACACAGAGCTGACTGGCTGATATTAGACCACACTGGAGAGAGCAAAGGCAGCTCGATTAACTGTACAAATACAGGGCTGTATTTGCAAGGAGCAACTGTGAAGGAGTTGCTCACCATTGCTCTGCACCCTCAAAACCAAATCTGTGGAGATTCCACTGCAGGCAAGTCCCACAGGCACCAGACCCACCACCACCCCCCAGCACGCAGCCCTCAGCTGCTCCTGTCTGGGGCTGTGGGAAGGAGAATGAGCCACCACATACCTGAGCCAAGATCTTGTAGAGGGGCTCCAGAATGAACTCCACAAAACTGCGCTGGGAACTGCTCGTTGGGGCCTTTTTAGTGAACTTGCGGCTGTTGGGAGACCAAAGGAGGGACCTGAGGAGAAGCACTGGGCAGCCTGCAAGCACCTCTACTGCAAGCACAGCCTCTGCTCTCCCCAGGTTATCTTCCCCCTCCCAATCCTCCTGGGAAGCTGTTTGGGACACAGGAGTCACACTTCCTCCAAATGAAGGCCAGAGAAGGCTCTCTCCTCCTGCTTATGGGATTCAGCCGGACAACATGGATCCACACTAAGGAGCCTGACTCAACCCTTCCCAGACACTTCTCTACCAGAGAACCATAGCACAGCTCGGGTTGGAAGGGACCTTGGGTGGTCACCTCGTCCACATTTGTCAGGGAAAGGAGAGAAAAACCCAGCCATAAACTATTAGATGTTTAAACAGGCTTCTTACGTCTTCGGGTTGAAGTAGATGTCACCCCAAAGCCGCTTTGCAAACTCCTGATAGTTGATATCTCCTAAAGAAAAAGACAAAAGTCTCTCAGATGTCACTGTATTTCTCTCACCTTGGAAATCTTTGTTTCTTTGCTTTCAAAACCACCCCGATTTGACTTAATGGACCAGTGCTGATGAGTGAACTCTTGGTCCCAGCTCTGAATATATGATTAAGCCCTGAGCTGGGGAGACCAGGCAGAGAGGTGATCAGGGAGCAGTGCCCCGAGGATGGCACCAGCAGCCCGGGTACACTGTGGCTTCACAAACTTGCCCCTCAGGAAGATTTCCACTCTCCCAGTCACACACAAGGTGTGTGTGCAGGAGCCCAGGCACATCTGCTTCACTTCCCAAACAGTAACACTGCACCCTGACGCTGGAGTGCCAAGGTGCTGGGGTGGCTTACAGCCCATCTGCCCCACGGGCTTATCACAACCACTTTCTGCCTTGCTGAGCATCTCCAGGTTCTTTTCTCTTGTTCAGCTGATGCACTAAGCACATAGGCAAGTGCTGAAGGACTGGTGCAGTGCTTGGCTGTCATGGTGAATTTACAAGTAATAAGACAGCGGTGACAATTTACAGCACTTTCCAAACAAGCTTTTGCTGTGGGCAGATGTGCAGCATAAGAAATTTCATGGTGGCTGCAGATTTGACAGTTAAACTACTCTAACTCATGTTAGTTGAAGTGTGGTGCCTGCACATAAAACCCCTGGTGGCCACAACTGAATACTACTGACTTCAAGTACCCATTCAGCTTGTGTCTGCCCCACATGGATGACATCTCCTAGTGACTGTGCCTGCACCCTGCTTCTTTATCATCCCTTAAAGAAGGGGTAGCATCCCAGCAGGCAGTGGGTTAATGCTGTGATGCCCAGGGAGCTCATTTATTTCTCCAAGCTCTTAAGGACATGTGATAATCCTGACACGTCAGTCCCTGACCCCTACAACTCCATCCTCCCTCAGGCTAACTTCTTTGCAAGAGCTGGGCCAGCTGCTTTACAACAGCCTTCTTCCCCTGCTCCTGGGGATCCTACAGATCACCCCAAACTCCCCAGTGTCAGACTTCAAAAACCTCAGCTGTACAGCTGGCTAATGCAAGCAAAAGGCCGGCTTTTACAAGTGGCAGATTGCCTTGAGCGGGCACCTGGGGAACAGCAAATTAAATCAAAGCCAGAAGAAGACAGCTTCTTAAAAAAGAAAGAGGCCAAGAGTGCAAAACCTTGTGGGCCAAGCCTGTGCCCAGCTGCAGCTGAGCCCCACACTCTAGAGACTGCTATGAAAAGATAGGCAGAACTTAACTGCTTCACTTCTGAGCTGTTGTGAGAAGGAGGCAAAGCACAACACATCTACTTGCCTCCAACTGCCATGGCAGGGCTTGTTTCTTCTGCTTAAGGTTATGTAAAAAATATTGGCTTCTGAGTCAAGAAACACTTCTCAGGAGAAACCACCCAGCTAAAAACAACTTGGAACTGTATTTTTGCTTATTACCACCCAGGGTTCAGATGTGCAGTAGTTCTCAACTCCTAGAAAGTTAAGAACACATACACTGGCCTTACACGTGCAGTGGACGTTGAAGCTGAATGGCCTTGAAAGCCTCAACAGAAAAGGTCAAGAAACGAGATGTTAAAGTGTGCAAGGTTTCTGGATAATCCTCACCATATGTGTCTGCATAAATCTTTGCAAAAGATCCCAGCGTGAAGCAGATGCTGTACTGTGAACTGGAGAAACACACGTTCCCCAGGAGGGGAGACAGAACGAGGTTCTCATCCGTGGAATACATGCTGAGAGGAGACAGTTTTTAGAGACAAGGGGGAAAAAAAAAAGGAAACAAATCAATGTTATGAACCAAAGAAGACACTTAAATCCACTTCCCACACCAAACAGAGTGTGACAGGCAAGGAACGGTTCTACATTGCCAAACAGCATCTTAAAAGAGGCTGCAGCATGCTTGCCATTGGAATATCAGGGTCAGGATCATTTTATGACTCTAAATTTCAAAAGATTCATGTGCAAAGAAACAGTTAAAGACCTAGAACTCCAAAGTTAGCAGCACAAGTGCTTTGTATTTTTTGTCAGACAAGAGCTTTTCTTCCCCTAAAAAAAGGCAGCAAAGTTGGTCAACCAAGCAAATAATGTAGGGACAGAATTGATTCAAAACAGTTTGAATGAACTCTCAGGAGTGCTAGACAGCATAAATCACCCTGCTCCAACCTGCCTGATGCCAGCAACTGACCAGAGAGACATGCAAGTGAGCCTGTGTGGAAATTCACACACTTGAAGGGGAGAATGCTGTTAAGGAAATCACCTGGATGCAGAAGTACCCACAGAAACGATGCACTGCTGCTGTGAGAGGTAGTGAAGATGTGCCTCCCTTCTCTGAGCTGGGCCTTGCAAGGTTTGACTACAGCAATATCATAGTCTCTGTTTAGGGGTTGGGACAGCAAGTTCCTACTAGTTTTGTAACAAATGTTTAGGAGTTTTGAGACATCTCAACCTACAGTTTGAGACATTTCAGTGTATCTGAGACATCTGGGAGCACAGAAGATCCCTGGTCTGGTCATATGTCTACT
>NW_009916347.1:0-7912 GCF_000696875.1 Nestor notabilis | reverse complement strand
TTTTAATGAGGGAAGAAAAAAGCTGATCCCATGAAGCTTGTCAGGAAGAGCCAATCCTAATTGAATATATTGGTTGAGATGAATTTCCAATGCTTCCTCCTGCCCCAATTCACCATATCAAGAGACAAACTCATTATTTTTTAGGCACACAAAGGGCTCACAGAGCGAAGCACCTGCAACAGAACAGGGAAAGCAAGCACCAACAATGCATCATCCCAAACACCCCTACCTGATCAGACCATTAACCTCATCTACAATATGTCTGAGTTTGTAATAAGCATCTGTAGGGGGCAATTTCAGCTCCAGGATCAGTCTGTCTATCTTGTTGATGCACACAGTCACCGCCAGCCTTTCCTGCACCGCATGCTTGATCAGCCTCTCTGTGTTCAGCATCACCTGCAGGGAATAAGAGCACAAACATCCCTGGTGAAAGCCCTCCACAAAATGCTATCTAGGGCGTGAGAGACAACGCAGCGACCCTTATACACAGGGCTGTGAGTCTAGAAAAGCCTCAGCTTAGCCACCAGCAATCAACTCATTGTCCTGAAATTTAGAAGTAGGTGCTAACCCAACCAAATTCCTGGAATCCTACCCCTTGGACTTCTCTGATATAAATAACCCATTCAGTTTTAGGTATCATGGGGACAGAGATGCAAACAAGTTAGATAATCAGCCTACAGGTCACACGCATCACATCAGCCCTGGACACAGAAGCCAGAGGCTTGACTGCCTGTTTTGGCTGGAAAACACTCTTCCTTCCCAAACCGTCCTCCAAAAACCCTTCAGCCCAGAAAGCTGAACTCATCCCAGGCCTTCATGCTAAGGCAGTATCAAAGAGTCCAGAGGAATTGATTCTCAAGTTCACCCCTAAGAGAACCTGGCACTCACCCCCTCAGCCGCGTCAATGAAAAGCACGACGCCATCCGAAATCCGAAGGCCAGCGGTCACCTCATCAGAGAAATTGACATGACCTTCAGGAACACAAAAGGGTGGTGAGAAGCAGAGTAAGCCCTGACACCAGCAGCACAGAGGGTGGAAAGCCATCCTTCTGCTCTGCAGCTTGCTCTGGTCACTGGTATCTAGCAAGGCAAAACACAGACAGCTTCCTCCTCAGACAGAGACCCGAGAGCGGCTGCCAAAGCCCTGTGTAGGGATCTGCTTCAGCTTTAATGCTATTTTTTGAGAATAACCACAACAACTTGTTTTAACAGGCACTTTTCCTCACATTTGCTACTGTTTTTCTCACAACTCCGTGCAAGTACTTCAGGAAAAGGAGGAAGATTGCTTCTCACCAAAGAACAACAGATGCCTCTCCCTCCAGCCTCCTCCTGCGCTCTAACCTCCCTCATCTTGAGCTGTAACTCAACAGATGTGTCCCAAGACCCCCTTTCCTGAAGTTTGGCCTTGGTTTCTTACCACAAATTGATCTGCAATCATGTCCCCACCACAGGAGCTTGTTAAAGGCCCGAGGGAATTTGCTGAGTGTCTCACTGTGGGGCACCAGCATTGGAGAAAAGCACAGCCCCCACTGTGCATGGTGATACCTGGAAAATCCAATTCTACATGTGCTTCTTGTGTACTTGAGTGAAATACATCTTCAGCCTCATTAGCCCCCAGTTAGGCCAGCTACCCAGAAACATAAGCCTAAAAATCAGCTGCACAGTCCTTACTGCTGAATGTGATTTCAGAATGAACTTGGCTAAAGGCTCAGGACTAGGCTGGAATCATCTATACACAAAGCCAAACATGGGTTTCCACCTGTAAAAGAAAGCTTCCCAGGGTTTCAGTCACCCAAGTGACATTTACAGATGAATCAATGAGGTTTCAGGGTATAGATCTTTTCCTTGTTTTTCTGAGAGCCAATGCTACACAATCCAACACAAAAGCTTTTTGAAGACCTTCGTTAACCATCACTGTATGTGGTTTTACTGCTCTGCTCCTGTGAACAGCCCTACCCAGAGGGCCAGCAGGGATTACTAATGACAAATCTTGCTTTACATTGTCATGTATCTGCTGCCTCCAGCTAAGTGCATCCCAAACCCAGGATTTGCAAGACTACACAATCACCTGGAGTGTCAATGATGTTGAAGAGAAAAGATTTTCCTTTGGTGTCTGGCAGAACAATCGTCACTGGTGTGCTCTTGATCCCTACTCCTCTCTGAAAGACAAGAAACCAGGATTATCCATTAAAAGAAGACAAAATGACCAGGTAAAGATGTAAAAGATGACTGAGGAAAAATGAGTAACATGGAAAGAAGTAAACATCCATCGAGGACATCCTGATCACTGCAGCTCACTCGTCCAGACTGGCTCAAACTGGTGACTACACCCCACCCGATTCAGCTGAAGAACTACAACATGCAACACCAGAGACAGAATATGCATGCTTTTCTGTGCTTTCACCCTTCTGCTGCTGTCGAGTTATTCCTCAAAGAGTAAGATTTGATCACACAGGGTATAAAGTAGAACATTAAGATGAAGAGAAAATAAATGCTTCATAGGGTTGTTCTGGTCACAGCAATATTTAGCAAGTAAAGACAAAATAAGATTCCCATTCACGCCCCACCACACAGAGTCAGAGCACCCAGCTAGGAGTTCCCATCAAAGGAAGGCAAGGAGAAACACATGTATTTTGAAATCATAGTTTTTCTCCTCATCCACCACTGCTGTAATCCCCTTCCATCTCTTCCTCTGGAAGAAAAGAAGGGTTACCCATACGCTGGGATAACTCTGCTATAGATTTTCAACACTACACAGGCTATGATCTCAGATAAATGAAATCATGAGTGATGAGGGTTGCTGGAAATAGAAGAAAGTTGGACCAGGAAATGTTACTGAGGCAAACAAGAGCAGCAGATTATCTGATCAATGAAGAAAATAATCAGAATGTGGAAAGCACAAAAAGATGTTAAAATGGAAGATGAAACCGCCTTCAGCAAGTAACTGTGAGTAAAGCGTGAGATGCCTGGATAAAAATCACTGCCTGTTCTACAAGGCTCACTCACCTCTTGCTCTGTGAACAATATATCAGTGTAGCAAAGCTGCAAAGACAAAACAAAAGTCAGAATATCACACAGTGGTACTAAATATTAAGTTTGAAGCAGGACACAATAACTCTTTACACACAGTTAAGGTGGAAAATAAGTGACAGACAGAATCAGGACTGAGCTCTGCCTTTCCAGTCCTACGTTCTAATCACTAAACCACATTCTACCCACATATAGTCATGCTCCCACTGAGTGTAAAAGCCAACCCACGTTCCCCACGGCAGGAATACACTAAAAGCTCACTTACATCTTGGTCGTAGCGCTTCCGGATTTCGGGGTGTGTCTGTTCTATCAGGCAGTCAACAAAACAAGTCTGGAAAATATCAGACAGCAAGAGAAAGGAGATGACTACGTTCAGACAGAGAAATACAAGCACAGTCTCATCCCTGCAGTAGCAGTACACAGAAAGCTGGGCCTGTTGTTATTTCCACATGTCTTTCTTTCATGAAAACCTTTGTGAAGGGCCCTGGAGCTGCTGCGAGGGCTGGAGCAGCTCTGCTCTGGAGCCAGGCTGAGAGCTGGGCTGGGGCAGCTGGAGAAGAGAAGGCTCCTCAAGGGGACACCTTAGAGCAGCTCCAGTGCCTAAAGGGGCTCCAGGAAACCTGGAGAGGGGCTTTGGACAAGGGATGGAGTGACAGGACAAGGGGAATGGCTTTAACCTGCCAGAGGGAAGACTGAGATGAGCTCTGAGGCAGAAGCTCTGCCCTGTGAGGGTGCTGAGGCGCTGGCACAGGGTGCCCAGAGGAGCTGTGGCTGCCCCATCCCTGGCAGTGTTCAAGGCCAGGTTGGACACAGGGGCTTGGAGCAACCTGCTCTAGTGGAAGGTGTCCCTGCCCGGGGCAGGAGGTTGGAGCTGGAGGAGCTTTATGGTCCCTTCCAACACAACCAATTCCATGATTCTACTAAAACCCAGAAACAACTGCATTAGGAAGAGGAGCAGACAGAGACTGCTGCTGTGGGGAGTGAGGGGTCTAGAGCAACGGTTACAGTAAGGAACACAGGGATCATTGCTACCACCCGACAGAGGCTGGATGTCCACACTACCTTGCCGTGGTGAAGGTGCCCACACAGAGTCACATTTCGAATTAGCTCTGAGTTGTCCATCAGATCTGCCAGGAAACTGGAGGAACAAAACACAAAAGACTGTTGGAAGCTTCTGCTGCGCCTAAGAAAAGTAGGTGCCATTTCAGCTACACTTTCTATCCATGGTCCCCCCTGAATCCTCTCCAAACTTTCCTTCTGCCAGTGCCCTGCGGAGGAAGAATCCCACTTTCCAGATGGGGAGGACAAGAAAGTTGGAGTCCTAGACAGATGGCAGTGGGTGGGAGGATATAGAGCTGGTAAAACTGCCAGCAATGGAATATTATTGAGTATTTTTCTTCTCTTCTTGTCAGTATTGGAGCAAAAGTCACATCCATGTACTCGGATGATGAAATACTTCTACTCAAATAGTGGCAGGCCGTCAAGTAAATCACAGAGCTGGGTAACAAGCACCCTAGGGAGTTTTAAAAGGTAACCACAGGGCTCCATGGACTATTAGTTCTGATTTTCACGTCTTAAAACAGTGATGTTCTCAGGGACTCAACGAAACAGTAATGGGATTTAAACCTCTTTAGAATCAGTAACAATGGGCCAGTCACTTGTTTGGATCCTGTCCAACATATAATTGAGATCCCAAATTCCCAACTCCCCTAAAAAATAACTGGAAGCTACATAACACGGATCCAGTGCTATGGGTTTGCAGGGAATAAAGTGCTGTCAAATAATCTCATTTTACAAAGATTTAATTATCACTGATGTGGTCGACTTTTTAATGTGCATAATTTGGATTCAGAGCTAAAAAATACAAAGATCAATAATAATAAAGACTAAAAGCTTGCTTATTGGTCTGAAAATAAGGCTAAATGGGAAATCAATATCAAGCTTGCAGGTTTCTGGCTAAGTCCCACAAGGAATTTGTTTTGGTGCCATCCTAACCATTTATATCAACAAACAGGAAGAAGAGGAATTCATTACAGATGGAATGAGCAGAGGACACAGAGATGAGGAAAACGGTGGCTAATGAAGAGTACAGCACACTGATCAAGAGCAAAATGGACTGCTTCAGGAAATAAGACCCAGCAGGCTCTTCAGTTCCCATCCATCTGTATCAAAGATCTCTTGGATAAAAGAGCACAGCCATACTGACAGTATCAGGGGACAGCCCCAAGAAGCAGCAGTTCCAAAAAGATCCCAGACATCCAAGTGCCCAAGTGACTGAATACAAACTCCAGTGAAATTCTGTTGCTGAAACATAAGAGGATCCTCAGTGGGAGGCAAAGGGACAGCTCAGTCTGGGGTCTGCCTGGCACACAGGGAGCTGCCTGTCACCCTGCATCCAGCTCTGGGATCTCCACTTGAAGATGACAATTAAAAATTGGAACAGGCTCTGCTAGCCACAAAGGGGCATGTGGAAAGAGGAGCCTATGAGACCCTCATGCAGCTCAATCTGTTCATCCTCAAATAGAAGACAACATATAGAAACACTACGTGAGGATACAGAGCCCCTCCACCCAGCGACAACACACAGACGTTGCTGCTGAGCTTATATTTTTAATACAGGAAGTAAACAACAGGTTTTATTCCTTAACAAAGTTGTGTGAGATATTATATCCAGCAGCACAGAAATTCATAGAATCCCACACTGGTTTGTGTTGGAAGGGAGCTTAAAGCTCATTCAGTTCCAGCCCCCTGCCATGGGCAGGGACACCTTCCACTAGAGCAGGTTTTCCCCCAGTAACTCCTCCAGGATACATAGGAATTAATTTGAGACAGCAGAAGGCCAATGGTCACAGGGATCAACCTAAAATGTCCCAATTTGAGGTGTGCCACATACTGACCGTATAAGTATTTCTTGAGCCAGTGAAGGAAACCTGCCTTGAGCAAACCTGCCCCACGAAGGTTTCCCATTACTGAGCTTTAGATCAGCTGCCAAGGTTAAGTTACATTCTATTTCAGAAAAGTCTGCACTGTGCTCATACTGTGGAGGGAAAATAACTGTCAAATGGTCAATCTGCTCCTGCCTCCCACTTGGTTTTGCTTCAGAACCAATGTCCCCCAAAACGTGCCTTCTCCACACAGCACACACCACTCTGCCTCCCTCTGCCTTTGCCTGCAAGCCACAAAGAGTGAGGGAATCACAGCCACCACCCAGCCTTAAACCCCTCTGTTACTTACTCCATCTCATAGACAGTGACCGGTAATGTCTGT
Source organism: Nestor notabilis (assembly GCF_000696875.1). Lineage (NCBI taxonomy): Eukaryota > Metazoa > Chordata > Aves > Psittaciformes > Psittacidae > Nestor > Nestor notabilis. The sequence continues at coordinate 1,616 of NW_009916347.1, read as the reverse complement.
TCCATCAGAGAGAACTTTTTGGTTTTCACAGGTTTAATAATAGGCTCTGGAAACAAGAGAAAGAACAATAAACCAGTTACCAGAGCCCTTGAACCCAGCTGGCTCACAAACAGCCGGAGGGAAGAGGGACCTTTACAAAAACACAGTCTTCAAGCTGACAGATGCTCTTAGCTTTATATAAAAGCAGTTGTACTAGATGATCATTGCAGGACCTTTCCAACTGAATTACTCTATTACAGAAGGAACAAATGAGATGACTTAAACACTTTATCATTTCTTCTTAAAGATCTTTCCAGTATCTGCTGAGTATCTGCTCTTCAAAACATTGTTTGCTTGGCATTTGTAATAATCCCAAGTGCCAAAACCTGAACGCTGCTGGACCAGCAAGAGTCTACGTGCTCCTGGGGCTAAAGGGAATTTGAAAGGGGCATTAAAACCAATGGGGAGAACAGAAGGGAATATTATTTTTTCTTTCCTAAGGATCTATTAAGAGTCTTCTCCTCTCTCCATACCCAACTTGCTGCTTCCTCACCACTTACCAGTGAGAGGCTGCGTGTCTTCCTCTTGTACAATTGTCTCTACTTCGGGCCCATAGACCTCTTCGGCGGTGGGATAGTACTTCTTATCCTCATGCAGCACCACGTCCATCCCAGGGTGGTCCTCATCATGGTCCCCCATATCATCATCATCGTCATCATCATCCAGCTGCAACCAATGCTCACATTTAGCTGCTGCCAACACCAAAGTGCTTTACAAACACCAGTCACCCCAGAAGGTACAGGCTTGGTGTCGTGTGGTGAAAGAGAGCCACAACCCAGCCAGGGAACCACCACTGCAGCCCTGGCACCTCACAGCCATGGGCAGAGGTGCCCCTGTAAGTGACACATCCCCTTCCGGGTGAAAATTCAAAGTGTCTTGAAAATCAACAGCAAGAGGATCACAGAGAAACCCGCACGCTCCTGCCCCTCACTCACACACTCATGCACAGCACAACCCCAGCCACACACAGACACCACTTCTGTATCAACTGGAAACTAGAAGTGGCTCCCTGGGTCTCCTGATGCTTTCCCCAAGGTGGCACAGCAGCCTCTGCTGTCCTCCCTGCCCGTGTCGCTCTCTGGTGCCTGTGGAGTTTGCTGTGCCTTCAGCACTGCGGAATGGAGCTCCTCACACTACTGCTGCACCAGCACATGTTACTAAAGACCCCACTGAAGGGAAGCAGAACCTCCAAAAGCCAAATACAGCTGGAGCTGCAGAAGCTCCCAGTTTTGTGACTCAAACAGGAACTTTGTCTCTCCCGTTATCACAGGAACAGGAGGGCAGCTTTTCCCTGAGTCCTTTAAACACCAAATCCACTCTCAGAATCATAGAATAGTCTGGCTTGGAAAGGACCTTCCAGGCTTACCTAGGCCAGCTCCCCTGCTATCAGCAGAGACATCTTCAACCAGACCGCTCTGGACCCTCAGGAGTCAAACTCCTCCACTGACCCAAGCCTCGCTGCAGGACCAGGGCCCCCCATGCAAAAGGAATCACCAGCAGCTCACGAAGACCGCGGTGCTCGGGGCAGGACGAGGCCCGCTCCCCCCCGCTCACCTCATCCAGGTCTTTAGACTCTC
>NW_009916346.1:0-8314 GCF_000696875.1 Nestor notabilis | reverse complement strand
GACTGCTGTAGCTGAACCCAGGACAGTAGAATAAATGAGCACAAGGTTAATTCAATTTTTTTTAAATTTGCAGGATAGGCAAAGTAAAAGTACTGCTTAGGAAAAGGGCCAACACACAATTTCAACTACAGTTTGGCTGGGAATCCTGTTTAAATTTAGTTCCTAAACACAGCTGTGAAACTCATGAAGCCGTCACACTGGTTGCTCACCCAGCAACCTTTATAGTCTCTTGGGACGGCAATAAAAACACCAATAGTGAGCAGTAATTCTAACAGGCTGCTTTGCTTCATTCCTCTGGCTGCTCCTTGTCAAGCTCCTGCAACAAAAGACATGAAGTTTTTCTTCTAGGTAACCTGGTTCTGACTGCTTTGCCCTATCAGTTATTCATATTTGAAAAGGAAAGGAAAAATGCTGACCAAATGTGCTGGTTTCTGCAACACCAGTTTTTTTATTTAACTGATAGGGCTTATGGTTACCTTTAGCCATAGCTTTTTAAGTAGTTTTTAGCTAGATAGCAGTGATAAGCCCTACAGGAAAAAAGCAGTGGTAAAGTGAAAAAGGGTCATGATAAATATTTTGCACTGTCTATAGTCATGTTTTCCACCCTTTTTTGGTTTATGTATCTTTTAGAATTTTTCTGGTAAAGCTGCTACCTTCTATGTGGTGAATTTAAGCCTATTGATTTCTAGCTTTCCTAATTTCATTTTACAGACCCCCTATGGCATCTGGGACCAGAGCTTGAAAAGCCCAGTTTAGTGAAATGGATTGTCTTCCATGGGTCATTGACACCCTATATTCTGCTTTCTCTAAATTAGGCAGTCTCCAGTATTCTCTGATCTAATCCCAAAAGTAAAGGGGGTGTGTTATGTGTAGATATAATGCTTCCACATACATTTCCTATTGAGCAGTTATTGGAAAAGGAGATGAAAGCAGGTAGAGCTTGACCTCGCAGTTTAGTGCACATGCTGCCAGGGATGCAGTGCCTGCTAACAGCTGGCTTTTCTGCACCTCAGCAGGTGATGGAGTTCCCACTCAGGAACAATCAGGAGTCCATTGCCAATGGTTAGCACATGCTGTTGTGAGAAATCTCATCAGTCAAAAGTGTCTCATAAATAATTTAGAGGAAAGCAATTAGCACACACAGCTGTAGCTTTTTGCAAAGTCACAGCTATACCTGCCAGGGCAATCTGGAAACGGAAATTTCTAAACCCATTTTTTGAAGTAGCCAGAATGGTCTACCTTGGAGCTAGAGTTGGTGGGTAGTTGTTGATGAGTAAGGAAAAATTGCACTTTCATGTCTTTATGTGTAATGAAATTCAGGAGAGAATTTTAGTATTTTTGCATATTAGGAAAAGGATCAAAGAAATGCATAGTTTGAAAAACTCCAGCAGACAAGGCCTTATCCTTCCAGAGGCTCTGCAACTTATTCGGTTGAGCAATTGCAAAAGACTGGAGTTATAATTGGTATATAACTCCATTACATGTAAAATAGCATTATTTTACTCTATGGTTCTCCTATGCAAAAACATATCACATTTCCCACTCTTATCTGCACTATTTGACCTGTTATTCTAAATTAGGGTGCTGTCTCCTGGCCAAGAAAGTAGCATAGAAGCCCAAGGAACTGCCTGCCACTTACCAGTGGCCAAGGCCTCCATCCAAAGACAATTTCACTCATGAGGTTTAGAGAGTAACCGAAAGCAGCATCTCTTCATCGACTGTGAACTGGATGAAAATCTCTGCAGTCAATCACCAGGCTGTCCCAGGTGGTCTGGCCTCACAGAGACACATAAGACCTCCTGTAAATGATATTAATTGCAGCCTATCTAGAAATCTCTTACAATAAATAGATTTTGTTTGACTGCAACGGGACTTTCTCTAATATATTACTGAATACATTATAGCAGTCCACCTTTTTGGACTGCACAATGATTAGCCATTAGTGTATTTTGCTAAGATGCTCAAGTCTTTAATTACCTTCTTTCTTTCATTAATTATACTTACTAAGTTTTAGTAGAATCTGGAGAAAGTGAAGAATATCCTCTAGAACTGCAGATGAATAATTGCTCAACAGCCAGAACTTTACTTTAGAAACTTTAAAAATCTTTATTGAGCAGATATTCAACCTTCAGGTCACTGCAGTGAATCTGTAGTAGTTTGGGTTTTGTCTGTGAGTTAATCCAACTTTATTTCAATTTAACATGTTAGCTAGCTATGATCAGTGCTTGGCTCTTCTGAAGCCAATTTAACACATTTTTTAAGTTTCTAGATGACATTATCTTGTAAATCACAAGTGAGTATTCAAGAAATGTATGTTAAAATAATTATCTAACATGCTTTCAATGAACACCTTTCCCTCTTATCCAGAGAATAGTAGTGAGTGCAGAATTTCAATCACTATTCATAGAATTCTATAGGAATATTTGCAGGTACCCATCTTGAAGCAAGCTGAGCCCTGATCTTTATGACATTATGGCAGGTATGTCATTAGTTACAGGCCAGCCACACTGGATACCTCTCAAATGCAAGCAACTGATGCTTCAAGCTAATAAGGTTGGCTCAGCCCTGCTCAGGAATCTCATGTTTGACTGCTTATGTGAGAGTTCACATTTGTTTTAAAGACACTCACACAGAAGAGGTTAAAGAGTTTTAGCTCTTTCGGTAGTGGGATGTGGTTTTTTCTGTAGCTCCTCCAAAGACTGTAAGTATCAAAGGTTGTTTCTGAACATTTTGGATCCCTCTGTGTGGTCAGGATGCTATCTGCTTAGCTTATAAAATTTCAAGGACAGGATGAACTGGTGTCTCTGAAGCAGAGGCCAAGTACTGGTCTTCTGCTGCATCTCTTGAAATACCTAAATGAAACCATGCCAATCTCTTTGAGATGGTACTTCCCAAGCTGGAGTGGCCCCCAGTTCGGGTTAAGGCATTCCCCTTTTGCTTACAACTCCAACTCAGAAAATGGGCGTATTTCTGAATAACAAAGTCTGTCACCACAAACATTTTCTGTGTCAGGTCTCCAACTATATTGCCTGGATTTTCTTTCCTTGGAGTGATTCCTGAGTGGAGGTGAATAAGCTATTTTATTTGTCAGTTCTAATTTGAAAAGCAAGTTCATTATGTCTCAAAAGCCTTAGATATAGCAGATCAGCTCCAGATGATATTATATGAATGTCTTGATAAGACACTGGGAAAGACCAACATCCTTGCCCACTTAATTTTGAACTCCACGTTCAATCTTACTTTCTCCTAGCTGATTCTCCCAGGCAAAGGGTAATGCATAAACTCAACTCCTTTTCACTGATCTGAAAATATGCAGGAAAGCCCCTCCAGCACTCTCTTTCTGAAGATGGTCTCAGCTTCTCCAGCCTCTCATGATAATAAAGATTTTCACTGATAGTAGCATCCTTATTTCTGTCCTACAGTGCACATTTTACATCCTTCTGTATGTATAATTCTGGTGCTGCAATAACTGTAGCTACATACTGCTTTAGAAGGAGTTTGGCAATTACAATAATGGTATCATTTGAGGAAACTGTTAATCAAATCTCTGCTGCATGAGGTTTTTACCTCTTTTTCTTTCAAGTTTTAAGAACTGCAACGACAGCTTGGTCCTGCTTCTAATTTGTTTCTTATTCCATTTCACTCTTCTGTTTCTGATGAAACAACCCCTCACAATCTGATGTGAGTGAGAGGCAGGACAGTGTCAAAAGAAAGTCCCACATTTGGCTGCCAAGCAAAAGACAAAATGTACTAGTAGGATGCTGTGCACCAGCAGTGCTTCCAGGAGGCAGCCTTCTTCCAGATCTTGTCCCTAGTGTGTCACTGTTAGAGAGAACAAACCCAACATGTTTTAATGAAGAATATTGGCAGGAAGAGATTGTATTTATCCTTTCTGTAACACCATTTGGACTAGCATCATTTATGCATGTTTAAGGGCTGTTGTTCACTCTAAGAGCAGTGACTGGGTGTACCTATTCTGAGACCATGGTTTCATGCACATTTTTGCTAGTGGCTAACTGGATTCCTGCATATCCTTCCAGCCTGGACTGCTTTAGTCTGCCTCTGCCTCCACTGATCCCTGTTCAACTCCAGAGAAAAACTTTTGGATATTGCTGCTTCTTTTTTTTCTTTTTCTTCTCCATAGGGATAAATTCAAGTGCTCAGTTTCAACTGAGCTTCACAGATAGTAGTAGTGCCACACATGGAGGGACCGTGGAAGAGAACAGTAAAAGGAAATAAGTGAAAAAGAGTGACTGGAGGTGAACTTCCCCAGCTGATTTCACTGCCTAAGTAAACATGTGGAATTGTACCTACAACTAGCTTTAAATTACCTAGCTGAGTAACAGCCCTAGTGAGCTACAGAGTGCAACAGAATATAGTCACCTGCATATTTTCTTGGTTTCATAAGTGGGCTCCACAGCCTGCACTGTATCAGTGCCATGATGACACTGCCTGTGGTACCTGGAATGGTTTAAATATAGCTTATACGTGGTCTCAGTGGGCTCTGGTCTGTGCAGACATACAGCAAGACAGAATTATGGACTATTCAAGTGCAAAGCTAAACACTATGTTAGGGGTGTCTTTATTTCAATTTCACAGTCCCTTTTACAGTTATATGTGGGGCCTGTTGACTTCAATCTGCTTGCTTTCAAAACATGCCTGCAAGGCAGGGAAGCAGCCCCGTCTGTGTCCTATAGAGTGAGATCCAGGAAGCACCCAGACCCATCTATTCTTGCAAGCAGCAAGAATCACCTGGGATTTCACTGCTCCTACCTGTTTACGGGCAGCCATCAGTGGCATAGCAGAGCTGATGGGCTTTGTGGCTTTTCACCCTTCTGTGCAACGCTTAAACCACCAGTGAGGTTGGCCCAAGCTATTTTGACTTGCAATTGGACACGGAACAGAAGTATTTTCTGCCCTTCAGCCTGGGCTAGAGAGGTAACAGCCTCTAACTGGCAAGTGCTGCTGGTCACTGTGGGGTGAAGCACTATCCCAAAATGTCAGAAACAGAGAGGTTCACTCTAGGAGTTTGTGGTGGAGCAGAATGATATCTATATTATTGATATTAATGCACATCAGCCTCAATCACTTAAGTATGCCCTCTCCCTCAAGAAAATTAGTCTTCCCTCTGAAATCCTTGTGAATGTTGTAATTACGAAAATACAGATATTTTAAATGCAGTTGAGTAAATGTGAAAGTAGCAGTGGTTTTGTACTTTAAAAGCTCTGCCTGTAGTTACATAATTGGGTTACAATCACAGAGGAACTGAAAACCTCATCCTGCAGTGATGGAAATGTCAGAGGTCCCCCACCTCTGGCAGAAGTTGACTTGGATGAATTGGGCAGGCCATGGAGCACACTCTAAACAAGCTGTGAGAAGTCTGCTTTTAAAATGTTGTGGGAGTTTTGGGGGTTTGGGTTGTTTGGCTTTTTTTTCTTTAAATCAAGTCACTTTGCAGATCCAATTTGGAGTTTGCTGCATTGCCAGCCCTTGCTTTGGGCTAACTGATGTGTACTGAGATGAGCAGCTGGAAAATTGGCAACCTTTTAAATGAGGTTTGTGCCTATCTACGTAGATGTACTGATACAAGGCTTAATCTTTATCAAGTCCATTGAATTTGAGGGCAGAAAAAAAATGCTGCTTTTGTAAACAGTGAGATAGAAGTCAATGTTTAAATTTCAGAATATTCAGAATATTGTGCTGAAATGATCTTCTTTCCAGGAGCTGCTGTGGAATTATCCTTGCCTGGGAGGACAAAGTGAACAAATAGGGGTGGAGGGACCGGAATCATGGGCAGAGTGTGAGGGTGTGGAGTGGCCGCAGGGAGGTTGGCAGCAGGGGCAGAGCTGCTTCAACTGATCAAGATTCTCTTCAGTATCTGGGCAGGGGCCAAAAGTACAGAGACAAGAGTACGTTGTTAGTATACTTCCTCACAGGGGACCCTAGGCTATCTCTTTTGCATTACTGCTTCCTTTCCACCCCTTGTATTGTTGTGCTATAGAAGGGTTGTCCTCATGAACCTTCTTATGGCCTGGAGAAACTTCAAACTTCATGAACCATGGGCCAAAGAGTAGCTACGCTCCATTGTCTGTAGTTGTATTCAGGTTTGAGTTCGCCTGCTGTGAATGTACCTTTTTCTAAAGTTTTTTTTACTTTGTTGCAATTAACAACAATCCTTTCAATGTATTTATTGACAAGTATAGATGCACAGATATTTCTGCCAGTCTAGTTTTTACATCACAACCTGAAGTTATGTGAATGAATGTGCAAGCTTTTGGAGTGGACCTTAATTTCATTCCTATTCAGAAGTGGAAAAAGAGGCAGGGACGACAAACCCTGCCAGTTCAAATCATCTTTTGCCGAGTTTCCTGATGTGGCTATTTGCATTCTTTTGTGAATTCAGACTGGCTGTTAGCAGCCTCCAAATAAAACATGGTTATATGGAGATGTACCTTGGCCCTGTTCTTGCTTGGTGACATGAGACACAGAGCAGCCAACTGGTTCAGCTCATGCTACATGTCCTCTTCCAGCAACTGCTTCCTATACAGCTTATTGCTGTCCAAATTAACGGGATTGTTGCTTTAGCTCAAGATGTGGGAGATTTAGTTCTGGTGTTTGTGTCAGCAATGCCTTTACAGAGCATTCAAAAGCCCTTTTATTCTTAAAGAATCAAATCCAGGCTTCTGTTAAATAAAGCAAAGGCTGCCATCATTAAAACATTGGGGCTGCAAGTCTGGCCACAAAAATGTTACAGTAATGCAGTTGGTATTCAGTTCTTTCTCTCAGCATTGCCAAGTCTGGCTTTTATTTATTTATTTATTAATATTCACAAGTGTTATGTCTTTCTTGCATTCATATGAGCCTCAGTGTTTACAGGCATCTTCTCATCTGAGAATCTCACCTTCCAGTTTTTAAAGATCTGCTACTAGCCCTCGTGGACAGAGAGGAAGCATGAACATGTGGTAAGGCTGATCCTCACAGGCAAAACCAGAAGGCTCATAAACCCCCACGTTTAAAAATTCAAATCATGACTTTTAAAGAGGATCTCATGAACCTGGGCTCTCACTTATGTGTCTCAAGTGCCTGGCGTGGACTGTACTAATGATCACCTGGGTCAGGCCATGATTTCAGTGCAGAGGTGCTGTTACACAGAGAGGCAGAGAGCACCGCAGTACTGATGGATTGGGGGAGTAATCTTCTATTTAATACATTCCAGTTGTAACTTCAAGGCCTGAGCACTGCCTTGTGCAGCCTGTTTAACTGTGTGTTTCATAAAGGCCAGAGGACTCATCTTGTTGCTCTGAAAGTGCTTCGCCCATCTTTGGCTGGATTAACTGTACAGGAAGGACAAATGGTTGCTTAAGAAAGCAGTAGATATAATGAGAGAGCTGGGCTGGACTTTTTCCAAACAAACAAATAAAAGCCAGCAACTCTCACTTTGGCGTGGACTCTGCCGGTCTGTTTGTTGCGTCACCCCATTGTCTTCTCGATCTCTTTGTTTTTCTCTATTTGTTATAGCATTTCACAAAACATGGCCTGTGTAATTTCTGGAGGAAAATATCTCACCTCATGCAAAGCTGTAGCAAAACTGATGCATCATGGCTGTTTCCCAATCTCCCCTGCTTCACTGACTTCTTGTAATTTGGAGAAATTCTTTTAGCTTCTCCTCACAGGGGCTACCCAATGAGAGGAAGTGTAACGTTCCTCCACTCAGCAACAAAAATGCAATGGTGTTGGAGCACTTCCCATTTCCACAGTGTCTCTGTACGGCACAGCACAGCAGTGGAACAGTGGAACTGGCCGCTGTCTTCTTCCCCATTCTTCGGGTAGAGGAACCACGAACAGAGACGTTAAGCGACCCACAAAGGGCAGCGCAAGAAGCGAACCCCGCCAGCTCCGCCGCCTCAGGCTGGCAGAGCCCTGCCCGCGGCTCCACTTGTAGCAACACTTTTGCCAGACGGCTGACGCCGGAGTTAAGAGTTTTTTTTACCTTGGGTCCATTAGAAACACAGCCATATACCGCGGTATTAGTGGTTTATTTTAGAAAGTCAGGTTATTTATTAAACTCCTCGTTTCTGCAGCTGTTGCTGCTGTGCCGCGGAAGAAGGGGTAGCCGCGGGCCCCAGCGGGGGAAGAGGGGGTAGCCGCGGGCCCCATGCCGAGCAGGGTCCCCCTCAGCCGAGGGAGCCGCTTTGCCGAGTGACAGCGGCACCAGGAAAAGCCCATGCCGCCTCCCTGGCTCACACGTCCCACGGATGCCTTGCCTAGGCTTCGCGGCAAGGAAGGGCAGGACCAGGCAGAGAACACCACGCCC
>NW_009916345.1:44388-45264 GCF_000696875.1 Nestor notabilis | reverse complement strand
ATTTATATATTTATTTATGTAATTTATATATTGATATATATAAAAAGCAGAACACAAAGAAGTAGGGTTTTCAGTTTTATGAAACCAGAAAGATGTTGTGTTTTAAAAGCTTGGAATTCTGATGCTTATCTCATTGACCTTTTCTGGGCCTAAATACTTAACTGGGCCTTTTCTGCTTGCTTTTTTTTTTTATTCTTCTATTTCAGGGATTCCAAAAATCCTCTGCAAAGACCTGTAGTCACTGTACCGAAATGTGTTACAAGAGACATACATTCTTCCTATGTGTGATTTGGATGAAGCGGTATGTAGAGGTGCTTATGTCTTATTATGGAAGGGGACTAGGTATTATACTCACATTAGGTATCATCTGTTGACTCCAAGATAAATGGCATGAATAACATAATGAAATGGCAATACTTGATAATTCTTTCATCCAGGTTAGGGTGAGGTATCTGTCAGTAGTCCTATCTTTTTTTACAAACCTCTATATAATATAGTCAGTCAGTATTGTCCTGAATCTTCTTCCACTGAAACCAAGACAAAGCTATATAATATAATTTCTTGCTAATTTCCACCTTAAAAATGCAACAATTTTAGTAAGACTATGAATATAGTTTTTGTTCGGATACGGACATACTGCAGTTATATGGTTATATCCCTCAGTGGAAAAGGAAAATTGTAATGTTTAAGATTTTCAGACTGTCCTGGGTGATGGAACATCACTGGGTGTATTCACGAATCCCCAGTGTCAGCAAATGTGGTAAAAATGAGGTGACAGCATTGCATCCTCTACTTCTTCCCTGCCTGTTTCCACCCACACCTCCTGTGTTCCTTTTTCATATATTTCAAATATGACAAAAATTTTTTAAAAAGGGA
>NW_009916345.1:43629-44357 GCF_000696875.1 Nestor notabilis | reverse complement strand
AGAGAGGGAAGTACAATGCATAATATTAACACTGGCAGGAGAACAGACATGCATGACTGGTTGTTGGCAATGTGTCTAAAATGCAGCCCACTTTTCTTCAGCGTCCTTATTTTAGTGTGATAAATTACATTCTCTTTTCATTTATGATGCTTTTTTCTTTCAAAAGTGCTAACATGTAAGTATTCAAAAAATTTTAATTACCTTTTTGCAGCTTATCGAACATAAACACTACATCCTCAGTGGGCTTTTGGACTCTGGCCATATGACAAGACTGGCAGTGTAGAAAGTTTCTCAGTCCCCTGATGTTTACCGGATTTAATAGTTGTATTTAAAAAAGCCATTATCAGGTCATCCTCATAGCCTACAATAAAATATGAAGATATTTAGCTTGTCTTTTAGCATTTTTTAAAGTAATATATATGACTGCGGATGTAGATTTTGAAGAAAGTTCCCCAAGAATCTTCCAGTTCCTTCTAGCATAATCTTTTTTAAATAAAATTTTGAGAGTGGGAACGTCTTACACAGTTTCTTCCTAACAAAACCCTAGAATTTTATTTAGATTTTTCTTCCTCATCCTGAAAATTGAGGTGCAGTGAAGGGAGAATTGTTTGAATCTGGATAAATTTATCTAAAGGAACGACACTTGGGGTCAGATCCAAATTAAATTAAAGCTCAGAAGTTGTTCATGTGAAATTTTATATCCAAACAGCAGGAACCTTCCGTGGGGG
>NW_009916345.1:36254-43598 GCF_000696875.1 Nestor notabilis | reverse complement strand
TTCTGTGTGTGACTTTATGTGACTGTAAATCAAACCTGAAAAATACTCTGTCTTTTCTTCAGCTACAAACTATATCAAAATTATATCAGAAAGCGTATTTGGATTCTAACCCCTCATTTGTAGTAGATAGTGGTCAAGAGAAAGTTTTATTTAAAGAAAAGTAAAGATCTTTTCTTATCAGTTTTTGAAAAGCTATACATCAATGGTGATTTCAGGAACAGAAGAACTGTCGATTTTTTTCAGTATGCGTTAATAATTGTTTAAATGATTTATCAGAGGCAATACTTCAATCTTTATTGTTGTTTCAGAAGTGGTGTCAAGATATAAACCACAGAATGCATAAACTTCAGATATAAGCAGAGATGTAACCTCATTTAGAAGTTTTAGTGTCAGTTTTCTACTCCAACTGACACATTTTTGCAACTATATATTCTTGCTGTGTTTGCAATAGCTCAAAATGAGTATATTCATTCATCGCTTTTCTGCTAAAGAGAGTTTCAGGTTTCTGAAAAAAAGTTATAGCACCAAAAGGTCCCAATGTCAATCTATAGTTTCTCCATTTTTTTTTTTTTTTGTCTTAAATACCCAGGGAATGATGATCTTATGTCTAACTTGCTAGCTCCTGCAATTCTATTCTACACATACAGAGAGACAGTAATACCAGGAAAAAGGACTGCCTTAAAACCTTGTAAGTGAGGTTAACTTTAATCATGCCCAGGAGACACAGTCAAGAAGTCTGTTTATGAAAATTCCTAAACATTAGCCTATAGGCAGGATTGTTTTGGAAACTATGACAGCTAAATTCACCAGATATGTTAATGCACAGGCTGTTCTCAGGTACCACCACAGTGGATGTGCTGCTTGAAAAGGAATTGAATGTGGCTTTTTTCCTCCTTTACCCCTACTCCATAATGAAATATTAAAACAGCTCTTGCATATTATCTCATAGGAGTAAGAAACTCCCCACCCCATATGCAGCAAAAAGAGATTCTGGTCACTGTATTCTTCAAGTGCAAAAAACCTCAAAATACTGGAGGCCAATCAGTGTTTACTAACTGATGGTCGTCTTTCATAAAAGTTGTTTGTACTAGTAGGCAAAACCTGAAATTAATGTTTACAAGTAGGTTTTTTTAATTATATCTTTTACTGTGTAATAGCATTAATGAAACTCAGAAGTGCAAGTTTTGGGAAGATTTTTTCATGTGCTTCATGAATCAGAGCTGGCTACTAAAGCTGCAATTTCTTCTTGCTCACTAGCCGTTTGTGATGCTAACAAGTGAATTATTCAAGCAACAATACCAAAAAGAAATAAAAACAACATTCAAGACCTAAAGATGACAAATGCTCCTCAGTTTTGCTCCCAAGAACCATTCAGAACAGAGAAGATGAACCTGAGTGCTTCTTGACCACTACACATGCAAATAATCAGTGATCAATTAATGACTGGTGCTATTTTCCACAGCTGTGAGACTGTGGAAAGGAATGGAAAAGTAGAATCGACTCAGGAAAGACCACCTTGCTAACTTGACAGGGTCACAAAACCAACAAGGAAGTCATTTATTATTGCTATTCATTAAAGAAAGGTTATAGTCATTTTTCTAATTAATTTTCTTACTTAGGACTGCTAACTTTTTCACAGATTGCTTGTCACTTGCACTGACCTCTGTATAAAATCAATATATATTTGCATTTTTTGGTGCTCATTATGGTGAAGCATGATACAGCCTGAAAATAAAAGAGGTCTTTCTTCGTAATGGCAGGCAAGCACTGAAAACACTGATGACAAAGGTTTAGATTTTCTCCTTTATTGTTTCATTGCCCCTTTCCTATATTCTTGCAAAACTCATACTCTGTGACTATGCTTACCTTGAAGTTGCCATCAAATGCTTCAGGAAAATGAACTATAATATGGAAGTAATTCCAAGAACTAAGATACCATGTCCATCATTTTATTTCTTAAAATCTTGAATGAATAAAAATCACCAAAGTAATTTCAAAGTAAATGCCTTTATCTGTTTTTCTTCACCTTTTTGTTGAAACATCCAAATATCCAAAGCTATTTTTTAAATGAAAAAAGACCTGAAACCATGAAATTCAGAACTAAATCTGGATTTAGATTGTAATGCCTCAACCATCAGGTACATTTAGACTACTGTTAATCAAGTAATTTTATTATAATACTAAAATTAACAGAGTAGTTTTATTCACAGAATCAAGGTTGAAGTCCAGTTTCGTATTTGATTACTAACATTTGTCCAAACCCGATCTCTTCTCACAAGGCACAAAGTTACACATTTACTCCTGTTTCCAGCTCTAGCATCCTAAAAGCCTCAAAGACAACTGTCAGCTCTGTCAGGAGATGAGACACCTAGGGATCCATCAGCTGTGGTACCCTTTAATAAAAAAAGAAACATTATTTCAGGTAAAAGATAAACTTAAGTTGTGATTAACATACACCAAGGACAAAGAATGTTAAATCCTAAATGCTTCAAGGTGATCATTGTCTATCTATCTTTTTCAAGGAGATAATATTTAACTAATGATTTGAAACAATACAACTGGAGAAAGTCTTTTCATTGCATCTTTGCCTTCCATGTCTGTTTTAAATACATATTTATAGTTATCATTTAAAATATGGTAATTAGTCAGGCAAGTCGCATGATTAACAAAACATAAAAGGAGAAAAAAAAAATCACAGTGGTTCGGAACGGAATAAGGTAATATCTTTATTCTGACACCAAGACTAAAAAAGTAAAACCAGCCATTTTTTTTTATAATATGCTTCTGTATGACTACATGGATTTGAAAACAGCAACCACTGGACAGCTCTTTAAACCCACTGTAACCACTTCTTCTATTTAGGAATAAAGAATGCTAATTACGTCCTGGGCTGTATTAGCAGAGGCATGGCTGCTAGATTGAGAAAACTGGTTATGCTGTTTCATTCAATGTTTATTAGTGCTATGCATTTAGAGTACTGCATTTAGTTTTGATCTTCCAATACATGAGAGATGACGAAAAACTGGAGCATGTGATTTTCAGACTGCAGCACTGACTATGACAAAGATGATTTATCCTACATAAACAAAAAGTCAAGGAAACTTTGTCCTCTCATTCTTTGTTAATCATTATGAAAAGCTGATGAGGGAAGTGCAGATCTTTCTGTAGGTACTCTTTTTTCCATGGCAAGAAAAATAACAAATGCAGCTGATAAACCTTTCTGGCAGTATGTTAAAATTGTCACAGCTCTAATGATTTGTATTCATGGTATAGCTTTAAACTACCAATAGCTATAATTCATCATACTTCTAATTTTACAGAGGCACAGATGGCTGTCCACTCTAGTGGTCCCAACATTAGTGAATTAAACATGGAATAGCATGATTGATTAAAAATTTTTATCAGACATTATTGCTTTTAATTGTGATTAATATGAGTTTACTATTTCTGACAATAATTACTTTTCTTCCTTCTTTTTAACAGAGAAAATAGAAAGTAAGTAGATCACAGGCTTAAGAAATCAAGACTTTAGGGTCAAAGGAACAATTAATATTAATTGTAAAAAGAGAAAACTGCTGTTAGTACTTTACTTTTAGGATGGTTTAGGGATTCCTATTATCCTTTTGATGACTGGGTGGCTTTTTTTCAAGGTTGGCAATTATTCCCTGTGGGAAAGTGACAGCTAATAATTTACTTGTATATTATCCTTTGTACTGTTTTTAAATTACTTTGCATACTTACACTTTCGGTAGTGCCTAGTAACATGGGGTTTTTTTAGGAACTTTCTGGATGTCTTTGAAGTTAAAAACAATTTATATTACCTGAGGCAGTGAAAAATTAATCAACTGATTTCTATTAGTATTTTTAGCATTCACCAGAAGCATAGTTAATGGGTTCATTTGGCTTTGGATCAGGTCTGTGTTTCTTACTTACAGGATCCTCATGGTCAAACAGAAAAGAAGCATGGATTATGATAAAATCTATAACTTCTGTGTGACTCTCCTTTGGAAGACCTTTTAAAATTTTACATTTAAATTGATACTATGTCTGTTTCCTAATTTGGTAAAGTATTTGGTTTATGTGGCAAGGTTTTGGTAGCAGGGGAGCTGCAGGGCTTGCTTCTGTGAGAAGACAACAGAAGCTGCCTCATGTCAGACAAAGATGGATTCAGCCAGGTCCAAACCCAGCTAGCCAAAGCTAAACCCATCAGTGATGGCAGTGGTGCCTCTGAGATAAAAATTATAATAAAGAGTGAAAAACACTGTACAGCAGCTGTGAGAGAAAGAAGTGGAAAAAAGTGAGAGAAACAACCATGCAGACACCTATGTCAGTGAAGGAAGAGGAAGAGGAGGTACTCCAGGCACTGGAGCATAGTTTCCACTGCAGCCCATGGAGAACATGGTGATGCAGGATGTTCTCCTCCAGCCCACAGTGGAGCATGATGGAGCAGATATCCACATGAGAGCTCATGAAGGATATGCCCTGAAGGAAGCTGAGAAGCACATAGATCCCATGCAAAAGGTCTCTTGGCAGGAACTGAGGCCTCATGCGGAGAGGAGCCCACGCTGGAGCAGGTTTGCTGGCAGGAACTGTGACTCTGCAGGAGACCCATGCTGGAGCAGTCTGTTCCTGAGGGACTGTGCCCCATGGAAGGGACCCATGCTGGAGCAGTTTGTGAAGCACTGCAGCATGTGGAAAGGCCTGTATCCTGTGGGATGCAGCCCAAGCTGGAGCAGGGGAAGAGCATAAGGAGGAAGGAGCAGCAGTTTTTTTAATTTCTTGACATATTAGAGTATGACACAATTTGTTAATGGGATTCTTAATTTTCATTCCCCGTCGTTCCTTCTGATCTGGTCTTCCAAAAAGCTGGGGGATGCAGGTGGGGAAAACACAAGCAGGAAGCTAAACATAATATTTGGGCAAAGACAGTGCACAGAGAAGGGTTCCTGATTCACAGCATCTTTTGTGCTGCCTCTGGCAGACAGATCTCATGAAGCCCAAGGCAGAACTTAAAGCCGCTTCCCTTGAGTAGAATCCTTATAGCTGGCCTTTTTGGTCTTGTTACCTCTGATTCCTCAAAGGTGAAAGAGGCAAATATAATTCTTTCCTTGGCTGCAGGCTAGTTTAGGTTTTGTCTTACTTATAAGAATAAATCTTTTATTATTTTACTCTCCCCTTGTCCCCCCCATATTAATGTGTATATCTCCAAGACTTCTTTTTTCCTTCTTTTACTGCTTCCCATTGTATTGCTGCCCACATGATGCTCTTTTTTATTATTATTATTATTGAGTATTTTTTATGATCTGATTCATAACAAAAATATTTTTAAGGAAGAATTTATTAAGTAGAATTTGTTAAAATTGTTGGAAGATTTCTTTCCAGTTTACATTAAAAAACAAATGTTTATTTTCTGTTTAACAAAATCTATTGCATATTATCTTAACTATAGTTTTAATTTCAAATGGACACTTCTTTCTAAGACACAATGATTCTATCAAATTCATTGCAGCAGAAGAATGGATAGCAAGATGTCATGTGAAGATGTCATCTGGGTGTTAAGACTTCTGTGGCTATGCGCAACTTTTTCCCAAAAGATGATCAGTCCTATATAATTATAGCTGGTATGTGCAGTATCACACAGTGTTGAAGGCTGCTATCATAAGAGATGGTTAATTGGCTATTTGATTAATAGCTTTCCACCAGGCTCCATCTGTAGTGAGAGTTAGCCTACTGTTCTCAAAGCTGGCTGAGGCATACTTGACCACAGCCTATCTGCATGGCTACATGGAGGTGAAAAATCATTACACAGTGAAAAAGATTATGATTGAGCAAAAGGTTTCAAGTATATGTAACCACCATCAGGGGGTCATAGTTCTTTGCCGCTGACCTGAAAGTGTTTTCCCAATGGTATTGTGACTAGTTTCTCCTTTAAGGAAAGAAGTTCCATTTTCTTGTCTTGTAAAGAAGGAGGAAAGAAAATACACGTAAAAGGCAAAAACCGTCTCCAAAGCTGCAGTGCTAGGAAAGATGATAGTACAAAGTATGATGTACAGCAAAAAAAAAAAAAAAAAAAAAAGACAGAAAACCAAAGAAATAAAACTTTTATCTTAACCATTTCAGCTGAGAAGCTGAACTCGGATGCTTCATCTTACCAGTGCTTTGCAGATAATAATATTAATATTAATTAAAAGCAATACACTAAGAGTAAAAAGAATTTGTTATATGTGGCCTAATATTAGATATTAGCAATCTGAATGAGAAATGTATGTGTCTATTTATCTGTGGACTAATTGACTTGCTTGAGGACCTTTCTCCACTTTTCTGTAAGTCAATGTATCTAAGCTTAAGCCACAGCTGAAACCCACTTTACAAAAACATCTAAAAAAATCTTACCTGCTACCACTATAATTACTCAGTATGACACAAGATGAGCTCTATTACATGATTTACCTCAGTCATAATTATGATCATTGTCACAATACACTACGTAAAACCTTTTTCTTTGTCTTTTACTTTCTGACAAACCAATTTTCTGTATGCATTGACGCTGCTGAATTCCTATCTGAACATCTAGATCTTGAAAGCATTACTTAAAACCTCACCTGGATTTTTATTAAAAAAAATAAAATTAAAGTATTTAATGTTTCTATTCTATGGAAGGTCAGAAACACTGATGCATTTTGTTGGAAGTACTGACCTAGAGAATGCATAAATGCTGTAACAATAAAAACATTTTTTTTCAGGAGAGGCAATTTTCAGGTTTCTGACCCCTTAGAATAACGGGTCATTATAATGCTACTTTCTCTGCTTTTATGGCAGGTACAGCATTAACTCATTCTTGTATTTAACTCTTGGGAATAATTTTTCATCTGACTCTCAAGGACTACTTGGCACTACAGCTTGAAAACAAAATTTTTAATTTCTTTGATTCTGACCCAGCTACCAGTTTCTTGAGAGTAATTTCACTTACAGAAAATAGAGTTGCAAATAATACATATTTTTTAGTGTTAAGAACTCTGTCAAGGTATTACAATATAATTGATTCTCCAGCTACTCTACTTTCTTTGAGTACATGAAAATGACATTTTATGGGATTTTTTTTCCTTCCTGATCTCTTTCTCAACTTAGTCAAAGTGAACTATTCTTGAAAGGTAAGACAGGCATAACATAATAAAAACAAATGCTTCCCAATGTTCATCAAATGATGCTCATAAAGTAAAATCTTCCTGAGAAATTAGAAATAATGTATGAAATGAAAGCACATGAAAATGAATGTATTTCAATAGTTCTAGCAAAACTGGGTAGCACTGTGTGAAAATATGGTGTAACAAGAAATTTAAAACA
>NW_009916345.1:9413-36223 GCF_000696875.1 Nestor notabilis | reverse complement strand
TTTCTTTTTCCCTCTACTTAACTGCCAATCACAATTATAGCACAGTTAATGTGATATTCACCATTTCAAGTTGTACTGTGTCTGGTTGGGATGGAGCTAGCTTTCCTCACAGCAGCCATCTGGTGCTGTATTTTAGATATGTCACTAAACCAGCATTAACACAATAGTATTTTGGCTGTTTCTGAATAGTGCTTGCATAGCATCAAGATTTTCTTTTTCCCCTCAGAAATAGGCTAGGGGTGGGCAAGAGATTGAGACAGGACAGCTGACCCAAACTGGCCAAAGGGAATTCTGTATCATATAACATTATGATCAGCAACAACAAAATGTGGTAGAGGAAGTAGCGGGGAGGCTTCTGCTTTCCAAGATGGTCATGGCTCCATCAGTCCTGTTGTGAAAGGTTGTGATTGCTTTTGCATCACATCCCTCAACCTTTCACCTATTAAACTGTCTTTACCTCAGCCCACAAGGGTGTTTTTTTATTATTTGGGGATCTGGGGAGTGATTTGTCCCCCACATTTTTCTTTTCATTGTCCTATTCTCTCTTCCTGCTGGAAGTGGGGAAAAGTGAGCAAGTAGCTGTGGAGATGCCTAGCCACTGGCCAGGGTCGACCCACTGCACACTTTAAAGTCCTCAGGCTCTGCTCTGACTTGAGAGCACGCCTGAGCACTGGCCTAGGCTCGGCTTGGCCAGAGCTGGGCTGAGCTGGTTTCATCTCCTGCCTCAGGGCCAAGTGCCTGTTGCCTCCCCTGTCTTGAGCTCTGCCAGTGCCTCCACTGGAAGGGTCTGTGAAACAAAAGCCCCCGGGGAGGCTGAGTCCACACTTACACCTCAGCTGGGAGCAGCTGGAAGGCAGGAGCCTGGAGCAAGAAAACAAAGTTGTCTCAAGCAAATGCCAAGACTGAGGTGGAAGGGAATCTACCTACCAGTGGTGAACTCCTCCCAGGGCAGGTTCTAGGACAGTGAGGGCTTTCTGCAATACCCCTCACTTGATGGAAGACACCCCACTGACATTTTTTTGGAGACAGTGTGAGCACAGTAGAGGAAGATGTAGACAGCAGGAAGGGTAAATAAAACTATTTTTATTGCTGGTGAGATTATTTCTGTATTAAGACAATTAAGCTGAAAACATTAATAAGAATGTCAAATTAACTTCACATATATAAAGTGATCTCTTTTGCTCATAAAAAGAGCTAATAACACAGCAACCATTATTCCATGAAATTCAGCTTCAAAGAATGGCAGCAGAAATGTGTTTCTGCTTCAGACATGGCAAAACTGCCTGTCAGCAGTTGCATTCCTAAAACAAAAATATTTCAAAGTAACATTTCTGGGAATCAAATAAGGGTACAGCTGTCCAGAAATCTTTTGCAGACTGCTATTCACAACTGATATTTTGCTTCATACCTTATTTGGAACTAAGGCCATATTTTGAGTCTTCATTTTTCTAGTAATAGGAAAGAAGAATGTATTTCCAGGTAATGTTATTTTAGTAGGTACTTAAGATAAAACAATAAAATAAAACTCCCAATGAGAGGAAAAAATGTTTTTCTTGAATGTTTATGAATTTCTGTTAAAAAGACATTAAAAATACACAGCAGTCTGATGTGTAGAAATGGTATTTTCCATTTAGAAGATATTTCTTAGTCATCCTCTGCTAGGTCACTCACCGAAACTGTTGGGATATAAGTATATATCTGAGGTGATAACTAAATTAAAGTGCATTCTTGATTTAGTGTTTCAAAATTATATCACTATATCTTACCGAATCTTGTATTGGACTACATTAAAACAAGAAATTGAGGCAATGTTTATTATAATGACTGTTGAGTAGAGAACATGGCTTGTCATGTAATCATAGAAATATCTGTCAACACTTCAGTTACTGATTCAGCACTGGCTTATGAGACCAGGGTAGATGAAAACACAAAATGTTTTAAGAAAAAAAAAAACAACCCAACAATTTAATACACTTGACTGGCCCCTAAATTCATTCTTTCTTGTCAATACAAATACTTTCTTTTCTGGACTGTAGTAACAAACTGAGTATTAGGGGAGTTCTTGCTTGCATCCTTCCAGTTAAGGGTTTGGCAATATTTTGTTGAAATACAGCACCCCTGGCTTTGTAGGTTTATAACTGAGATGTAGAGATCTGTATTGTGCTAGAGTTTTTATGAGCTATTTTCCATAGGGAAAAAGTAATGTACAGATGCAGTCAGCACATGAAAAAAAACAACCCAATGAAAACTCAACTTCGGAGTCCAGTGCAGTAAACCTTGCAAATTCTAAGTATGTCAACATCAGAATAAAAGGAGCTAAGTTGTTTTTTTCAGCCAGAGTGTTCCATGTACAGCAGCTACAGTACAAACTCAGTAACATCATGGGTGAACTAGCTAATTAGCAAGACCTAGCAAAAAGAGTAAACAGACTGCACCATTCTCCAGTGATTCCTATAAGTCAAAGAGCAATTCACACGGCTTCCTGAATAACCTCCAAAATATAGTGATTAGCAACATGCTCTATATAACTTTTTCTGTGTAATAACTGAACTCACACCTGTCTTTCAAATTTATTCATCTAATGTTTCTCCTCCTTCTGAAAGGCCATGATCACTTTGGACAGCTCACTTTTAAGTTAGACACAGGAATTAAAGTAGTTGTATTATTCTTTCTAATTACACCGATTGGTTGAAATATGTTTATTCTTGTGAACCTTAAATTTGAGGAAACAATTGGTAGTCTTTGCTCAAGAAAGTGATCATTGAATAACTACTGAATAACTAGCAAAACATGAAGCATTTCACTCTGACCCTTCTCTTTCCTTTACAGCATACCTTAAGAAGCTAATATACATAATTATCATTTCAGTATTTTTTTTTCCATTGCTTTATATTATACAAACTACAAAGCTGTAAGTATAAATATTTAGCAAATATTTGATTAAACTTTTGATGTTTATCTGTCTGAGTTTCCAAAGGGAGTTTAATCCTTTTATCTTCATATTTTGTCCAAGGCCAGGCTGGACAGAGCCTTGGGCGACGTAGTTTAGTGTGTGGTGTCCCTGCTCATGGCAGGGGGGTTGGAACTAGATGATCTTAAGGTCCCTTCCAACCCTAACTATTCTATGATTCTATGATTCTATTTTAAAATGTCAGGGTCCTTATATATGGCCTTGGGAAAACAGTTTCTTTGTACATTTGCCATTGATTTTCTAAAAAATTAAATCCATACTTTTAAACAACAGAATCCAAATCATAAAGAGTTACTCATAACAATTTTGCCAACCCCTAGATTTCAAAAATAAGGATCCGGGCCCGGAGGACAATAGCCTAGGACTTAGAAATCCTAGATGCAGTAGAAATATCTGAAAAATGTATTTCAGTTCTGGTTTGGTTTTCAGCTTTCATTAAAGATCTTTAGCTTCTCAGTCATTGCAAAGCTCCAAACCCAGCTTTTGTTTCCTACTGTTCTCCTTGGTTCAGACAGTCAGGTTTCCTATGCAAAGGATGGGAAGATGCAACAAAAAAATAAATGCCCAAAGTTTTTTACATTGATCTTGAAAACATTTAAGCTAGTTCATAGGAAATACTTCTGAAAGGATAAGTTCCTACACAAAGTGGAAGTTAGGCATCAATTTCAAAAAGGTGTATATCACTGTTTTCATAGCCATTAGTCTCAAAAATGGCAACAAAAGGCAACAACCTTCTTTGCTACCCAAACTAAAACTGTTTGACTTTTCTTTTTTGTTCTAAGAATGAACAAAGGATAAAGTTAAAAGCAACAGAATGAAATCTCTTCATGTTCAAAAATTAGAGAACATCGCTAAATATAGGTGGAAAACTGAAATCCAGTTCTTTGATAGAGAACGAACAGTTACAGTTTGCTTTTCTTACCTTCTTGATGCCAGATTGCATATATGGATCTAGTAATATCATTGTCTTACTGTAATACATGATTACTCTGGGAGCTCATAAGAAAGGAAAAAAAAAGGAAAACTACAAATTCTTAAAACCTTCGGAGAATTACTAAGACTTTCTTGTGGTATTTTTATGCTTTGCACTGGTAATTCAAGCATCTGCTGGCTGTTCTCTTTGGATACAGAAGTAATTTTGGGAGTCTCTCCTGACCAAACATCTGTTTTTCATGTTTCATGATATCTATAGGTATTTCTTGAACCTTTCTTTGGAACCACTCATTGATTTAGTAATTTCAGTTATCATTATAGTTTAAAGAATGTTTGTTGACAAATAACTAGGTAGTGGTTCAACTCTGAGTGGTTTCTACTCTAGTATCTCAACTTAGCTGAAGTAAAGACTGCAGTGAGTTTTGCAATGTAACATGAAATATTGACATTATATGCCAGAAGTACTTGACATGGTTTCATGGTGCATTACAAACATAATATTCACCCCTACTACTAGAAACCCAAATCTCAGGCACTCAGCCTTGCAGTTTGTTAGAAAATCCTGGAACTGTAGAATGGTTAAGGTAGGAAGGGACCTAAAAGATCATTTTGTTCCAACCCCTCTGCCATGGGCAGGGACACCTTTCACTAGACTTGACTTGAAGCAATTAGTTGTGGTATAAAGACAAACTAATCAACATAACAAAGTCAGGCAAATGACATTTATGACAGACTATTTAGTATCTGTACATCTATCCTGTCAGGGAACAGCAATGGCCAGCTGCTCCCTAATGGCTGGGGATCTAAGGGGGATAAACAAAGCCAGAGGGGCCTCACAAGCCACAACCTCATCCCACACTACCAAAGCAACACATGAAGGACACAACCTGAGATGGTGGACAGGTCCAACCAAGAGCCCGGATCACAGTAATGAGACAGATCCTAGGTCAAGCCATGAAGTCAGTCCAGCAGGTCACAGTATCACAAGCACTGAACCTGCCAGGCAGAACCAACATCAAGCCAACCCACAAGTCCAATGCCACACTCAAGGTGCCCATAGTCAAGCACAGCTAAGCAAGACAACAGCAGTCCCCTAGAATAGCTCAGGGATAGATATTCCCAGGGCTGAACATACATAGCTCTCCTGGGCCTGTGGATGTGGATAGAGGCCCCAGGTGAGGCTGCTCAGGGACATTAAGGCTTACTAATGCACTCAGCACCCCAACACATTCACTACCTATCCTTCTAAAGATTTTCTACATGTACTCCTGAGTGCAGCATCTAACCACTTCAAGTGAATGTTATGTGAGTTTTGGCCAAGATTTTAGAGAATATTTTTTGTCTTTTTTTTCATTGCCTAGAGTCTCATTGTGGATTTTTTAGATTTTATTAATTTATGATGTCCTATCCTTATCCTGTAGCTGCTTTTTTTTTTTTTTTCTTTTTTGTAATATATATTGTGAATTTGGTATGGTTGTTGTTTAGAATACATGAAATTCACTTCATAATCCATTCATTTTTTCCTACTTTTTTTCACTGTAAATTGAAAACCCCTGACTCGATCAAGTCTAATATATCAGGCTGGTGCTATGACATATTGGCTAAAAGGCTTCAGGGATTAACATCAGCATTGGAGACATGCATATGGGTTATACCATGGCCACAACAGCCCCAGGAATAAAGGGTCCTTTCAAATTGAGCTATGAACATAGTAGAATCAAAGAGCAGCAAGGCTAAAGGGAGTCCTACTTTCCGGAGCAGTTAAAACCCCGTAGGATACAAAGAATCAGAGAGACAACTGACAGAATCTTTTAGATTTCTTGCAATTGCTGTGAGCCAAACAGCTGCTGCTGACAAACCAGGGAATACAGTATCTACCTCCCTTCTGCCCCAGTATCCATATCTCATATGTAAGGTAGTCCTGCACAGTTCACTACAGGTGGAAATGAGTGTGCTCTGAATATATTCTAAGCTTGAAGAAGAGGGTAATTTCCAAACCAGAAGCCATGTTGCCACAGTTAGCATGGTCTTAAGCTAATAAACCATGCTGAGAAGCTGCATATAAAATACAGATAGATGTCTTGAGCATGAGGGCTGAGTTGTTCCTCCCTTCCTATAGAATAGTGTATGGAGGATGATAAGGGGGTTAGAGCACCTCCTATACGAAGACATGCTGAGAAAACTGCAGCTGTTCAGCCTGGAGAAGAGAAGGCTGCGTGGAGACGTCATAGCAGCCTTCCAGTGTCTGAAGAGGGGTGCAAGGATGCCAGAGAGAGACTTTTCATCAGGATCTGTAGCGACAGGACAAGGGGAAATGGGTTTAAGCTTAAACAGGGAAAGTTCAGGTTAGACATAAGGAAGAGGTTTTTTACTCTGAGAGTGGTGAGGCACTGGGACAAGTTGCCCAGAGAAGTGGTAAATGCTCCATCCCTGGCAGTGTTCAAGGCCAGGTTGGACAGAGCCTTGGGCAACATGGTCTAGGGTGATGTGTCCCTGCCCATGGCAGACAGGTTGGACCTAAATAATCTTAAGGTCCTTTCTGACCGTAACTATTCTATGATTCTGGGATTTACATATAGATAAGTCTCAGTTCTTCATATGTACTTTGCATGCATTTGTGGGTTGATTGGACAGTCGTTTTCAGTGTTTAGACGATGTTTGCTCATGGTTCAAGTGAATTAATATCCAGTGTCAAGTACAGAAATCTTGATTCATAAAGTACAACAGGGAGGTGTCCTGGGTTCAGCTACAGCAGTCATTTTTTCTCCGTCTTAGTAGCTGGTGCAGTGCTGTGTTTTTGACTTTCAGCCTGGGAACAATACTGATAACACCGATGTTTTTAGTTGTTGCTAAGTAATGTTTACTCTGACCAAGGACTTTCTCAGTCTCATGCTTTGCCAGAGAGGAGGGGAAGCCAGGAGGAAGCAGAGACAGGACACCTGACCCAAACTGGCCAAAGGGGTATTCCATACCACAGCACGTCATGCCCAGTATAGAAACTGGGGGGAGTTACCCGGAAGGCCCAGATCGCTGCTCGGGTCGGGCTGGGTATCGGTCGGCGGGTGGTGAGCGGTTGTGTCCTTTTCCCTTGTTATTCCTCTTATCAATATTATTGGTAGCAGTAGTGGTTTGTATTATACCTTAGTTACTGGAGAGCTGTTATCTCAACCCATGGGAGTTACATTCCTCCAATTCTCCTCCCCATCCCTCCGGGAGCGGGGGGAAGAAGGAAAAGGGGGGGAGTGAGCGAGCGGCTGCGTTTTTCCAAGTTGCCGGCTGGGCTTAAACCACGACAGGAGGTAAAATGTCTCAGTTCATTACTTGCTCCAGGTATATTTCTGTATATTCATCCTTAAAGAGGGGTTAAAATTCCTACATACATAAGTACTTTCTGTCCACTCCTACTACTAAGCAGTTTGAATAGCAGAAGCTGGTTAAGTTTTGAAGAGGAAAGAAAAAAAGCATTTCAATGTAGATATTGAAAGCCCAACAAACCCAAAATTCAGTCTCAGATAATAGGGAAGAAACCTAAGAAACACACTAAAAGATAAAACTGATGTAAAGGACTTGAACAAAGCAAGTGGTTATAAAATGTTTAACTGCTTTTGTAATTTAAGATACATTACATGATTTATTTCTATAAAATGAATTTTATAAGAGTAGCAAAAATGATTGTGCAAAAGTACAATGCTGACATTTTTATTGTTTTGCTCATATTTGGTGGTTTTCCTGAAGCTGTGGATTCAAGCATTATTACATTTCATGAGACTCTCAGCTTTAATTTTAAAATAGAAAAGGTTTATTTGCTTTGGGTTTTAGAGATAAGCACACACATATGTTAAACATTCAAAACCCAGAAAACAAATAAATATAAGTATGGTTTAAAAAAATAATAAGTCTGCAGGTATTTTAATCTAGCCAAGTCTTTTTATAAGAACTTGTTTCAATTTCTGACAAGCTAAGATTATCACTTATGCACACTTTTTCAACTCCCCTGTTTTGCCATGAGATATTTCTAACACAGGGAGCTGAAACAAAAGCTTCATGTTAATGATCTCATGATTGGGCTCATATTTATGGTGTATTCTTAGGGGTTTCTCACTTACGTTCCTCATTTTTTGGCAAGAAAATAACATTATCTACAGTGTCAGAAACCTGTCAGAAGCACAAACTTGAATAAGAAAACTTTTGAAAGCTAAAATATGTGCCCCCTTCATTAGATTCAGCAAACCTCCAGGCCCACATCCTGTCTTGCTTCTAACTTCTGAATGGAGAGGGAGAGTTAATATACTGCTGTTGTTATGTCTTTACAAGCATAGCCAGAAAAAACCAAACTGGTAACAATTTTTTAATGCTTTTTTAATGGCCATGTTGCTAAAAATTTTAGGAGAGGTTAAAAACAGTTGAATTGGAACTTAAGACAACATAGGCACAGAAGTCTAACGCTGCATAACACCCCACATATCTTTGCTGGGACACTGATATAGCAGTATACTGGTTTTAATCCGCATGTAAAATGTCACCTAAACAAAGAGGAACCTAAACATTCTTCACACACATCAGGAATGATGCATTTCTCTCATTGAACTCTCAGCAGGGACAGTGTTGTGTCGGGAAAGGTGACATGTCCTCTCCTTCAAGCTTGGGAGGTTTGAACTGATAGCTCCTTCCTCCCAGGCTTGGCCTTGATTTTCATTCTCCCTTTGGAAGAAATTGTAATGAGTAATGTAGGGATCAAAAGGAGCAGAAAAGAAGCATTACTTTAGTTTCCATTCCTGAAATTGATTTCTTTTTAATGTAGTGACCACTGAAGTGTCCAATTCCTTGGGAGAGGCAAAGCCACAAGACCTCTTGCTCCTCAGGTTATAAGAATCAGATTTTGCAAGAGATTTTGCAAACCCTGGTGTTCTTTGCAGGCTTTAGGAAAATCCATGATTTTTGACTGTACTATGGTACAGACTTTAAAATCCCTGTTCATCCTAATAAGTTTTATATAACAGTTGCTAGTATCCTAGAAAACAGTTTATTTTGGGAAACTTTTGAAACATTTTTTTGAGATTCTGCTTCATAAGCTGTTTGAAAATGCTGGATGGGGAATTCTGAAATTCAACCATTTCTCCCAGATGCCTAAGTTCCAGTCCTTTTTTTAATTCTTTTTTTCTTTTCTTCCCCTGAAGGGAGGCACCAAAACACCTTTGAGAACTTGGGACTAAATGATGACAAGCAGTGGATCAATTGTCACCCAAGGTATACAGATGCTTTGAGGACACAAGTCTATATATTCCTGCACCTGAAAAGTATTAGAAAATACAGGGGTTTTATTCCTGTGTGTAGAAGCAAACAATCAAAGGTTTTTTTTAAGCATTAACTCTGAACTGAAGCAGGAAGCAGATCACCGGGGGGTATTACCATCTTCAGGTGCTGAAGAAATTTTGCCAGATTTCATCTACCAGCCTGGCAGCTCCTAAGTCACATAGTTTTTTTTAAAAATCTTACCTACACTCTGTTGCTACTAATGACAGCTGCGACTCTGGAGAGTGCTTTGGAGATCATTCTGTGTCTCTACCTTTGACTACTTCATCAGGCCTCTTCTGGGGTGCACTCCATGCTCTGGGAAATACTTAAGAATTTGTTTTGTTTGTGACACTTTGAATATGAAAACCACTGTAGATTAATAAGCTTTAGGTTGCAATTACTCTGATTATACTATACAAAATGTTCTTTATTTCTATCACAAGTACCATGGATCATGTTGATGTTCTGATTTTGACCCTGCTAAGTAAAAGGAAAGCTAAACATTTCTAGTTCTTTTCCCTCTGCTTTATATGCTGGTTGTAAAAAAAAAGGAAAGATAGAATGTGTTCCCCTCTTCAGCATAAAATTTGTCTTGGCCATCATATAATTTGTAGTATCTTGCACTAGCAAAATGAGTTGATTTGGCACAAATTTATAGCACTAGATCTTTTCAGCATTTTAATGTTAAAAATCACTTTAATCATGAAGTCCAATATTCTTGAAGCCACTTTTCCCCATTGTAAAAGTTTTACAATCTACGAACCCACCCTGCACTTCAGCACCTGACCATCTTCCCAGTCAATTAGGTGAATGACTGCAGCAATTCACTGCAAATCGACAAGGGGCTCATCCTGTGCTTTCCTCTCTAATGTCTGGTCGTAGTCAATACACAGTACATAGAAGAAAACAGCTAGAATGGCAGGAACAGATTCCTCTGGCTCTTGAGAGCTAGAGACATGTCCAGTGTGTTTAGTATCTGAGGGGATTTTGGCTACTAAAATCTAGTTACAGTGCACTGCAGTGATTTTAGGTGGTAGTTAAGCATTCTGCAATAGGACCTCCCAGCTGAAATGCATCTGTAGTCTCTTTCAAACATGGTAAAAGGTTTCCAAACACATAAAGTAAAAACCTAGTCTTTCTGGCTGCACATGATATTCCTATGTAAATGCTTACTGTATATGTAAATTGAAAGGCTGTGTATAGGTGATAAGAAGTCTGTTTTACCAGTATTAAGCAAAGATTTAGCATCTCTTTACAACACAACGTAAAAAGAAGACTGCCTCACAGGCCATCATAGAATAGTGTGAAAGTAATGTTTGCATGGATGAGAGCTGTGAAATTCTGTGTTTGAGAGTGGAAAGATAGCAAGAATACTTTCAAAGAAGTGAACTAAACTCAGGGAGAAAGATTTAGTGATGCCTAATCTTTATTTCCTATTGCAGTGGAATGAAACAAGAAGCAATCAAATCAACAGTAGAGAAACACTCTGTGAGATCTTATTTCAGGGTCCTTGTGGATCGTAATAGTTTCACAACTGTATATTTGAAGGTTTTTGTTGCCAATCTGTGTATATTTCAAACCTTTGCTGTTCTTTTTGGGCTCTGCCTTGTATCTGATGGTGATCTTTGAGGGTAAGATGATGGTAGTCCATTAACATTTAACATTTTGCTTTGTATGCGTTCTCCATCCATGCAGTGAATCAGCAGGTGTTCTCTGAATTGCAGGATGACATGTTACCTTGTAACTTCGTAGGAAGAATTTAGTGAAGAATTTTCAAGCTTTTCCTTCCAGGTTAGCAATCTTTTTCAAAGTTTTATTAAAGCATTCAATGTCTCTGTTGTCTTGAAGGCAGAATGTTCTTCATTGCCTGTATATAAAATCTTTCCTTCTAAGAAAAAAAATACATTTTTTTGAGATATTCTGAAAAAATCAGATTTTTTTTTATTGCATGTTGAAAATAATTGGTGGGAAGTTCACATTATAAACATTTTTTTAGATAATCTACCAAGGTAGCAGAATAGCAAGTCGGTCAGAGTGTGACCAGATGGGCTTTAAGTATCAATAAAAAAGATTCTAATAATACCTAAAGTGTAGGAATAGTTTGTGGTGATACCATATAAATTAATGCATTTTTAGGATAAGACTGGCTTCAAGTTTAAACCAACATTAACGAGAACTCACAATTTTGGCCACCAGAAATGTTGTTATACTTGCTATTTTGTTCTGACAGTTGTTGATGTTTGTCATGGAACAACTGTATCCATCAGAAAAAAAAAAAAAGAAAACAGTGAAAAGCCTGTCACAGATATCTTGTTAAAAACCCCATTGATTTTGTAGTATAGCATGCTGTTGTAGAAATGAATCAAGATATTTGGGATAGTTAGGCCACCTTATCAGGAAATCACATAATTTTCTGATGAATGAGATGTGTTAGATTGTAGTTCTAAATTTCTTTCCTGGACTGTAGTAAGTATGCTTGTAATCTGTCCAAGTACTCTGTATTATCATTTATCTGGGCATCTGGTACAGATATGGGCAGATGAGATAAGCAGTCAACCATCACATTTCCAGTTTCTGTTCCATACTGTATGTCATACATAAATGGAAGCATTCTCATTGATCATCGGGCAATTTGCATTCCAGCTCATCTGAATCCTTTTATTGCTAAGTGTCACCAGAGAGTTATGATCTGGCTGCAGTTTGAATCTATATACCCAAAGAAAGTTTCTTCAATTTCCCCAAGCCCATAAACAATATATTCTTTTTCACAAGTGGGATACATTTTGTGAACTGCTTCTCCTTAACTGTTCTTAACATAAATGTTCTTGTTGGCTTGTTGTCATGGGTTTGAGTATGTATGAAGTCATCTCTGTTGTCTTGTCAATGATTGTCATAATTGCAGGTAACATGGAATAAAACTGTAAGGATTTATCTCTTCACAGTGAAGTTTTTAATCATGCTGAAGCTTGCTTGCATCTTATCTACAAAAAGGCAGGTTGAGGTTTTCTTGAAATAAGTTTCTCAACAGCAAAACATATTAAAAAATAGGTAGGAAATAACTTCACTAGAATACTAAAATGTGAGAGATGCTAATGCGGTGGGATGTGGCCATGGCTACAAATTTCAGTTTCTCCTGAGAAACAATGGTCCTAAAAAAATCATCTGTCTGCCTGAAGCAACATTTGGCAAAAAGTCTTTCACTGTTTTGGCACTGCAGAGTGAACTATGCATCAGGAATACCTTGAAGTGCAGTAAAGTATCCAGATGAAGCTAGACTTGACAATGGTTATTGTGAGCTATAATCATCATTTGTCTAGAAAGTAGTTGATGCTGAAGCAAGTTCATATAGTACACACTTAAAATAGAAATATCCATCACATATAACAAATGGGCCATTTCTGCTGCCTTATGCAGCATAACTTATTGATGCACAGTCTTGTAAACTAGAAGTAGAAACTAACCTGACATTGTGGGCTTCTACAACTACTTTTGCATGTGGCTTTCAGTCACCACTGTAGCTGACCTGGTTCAAATAGAATGATTGAAACATGTAAGTTTTAAAGGGCGAGTGTTCTTGTGAAAACTGCAACTTTTAAAACCGTTGTAACTGATGTGAAATAGGGTAGGTTCATGGATGGAGGTAGACATATCTCTTGTACAACTGTCACTTCCCTGACAAATTTCTATATTTTATACATTAAAACTGAAAAAGGGAATGTTAGTCTGTTGCAACAAATGGCTTAAAAATGTTTAATATGATCCAGACAATCTATTTTGAGTTTCTGAGGAGGAAATGATAGGCTGTTAAACTAAAAAATTGTGATCATAACCGCCACATCTGGAATGATAAATGTCTGAAGTTTCACACTGACATGTGAAGCTGAATGTGGGCTCCACAGTGGGAGTCTGGGTTATTCTTCAAAAAAGATAAAATTCAGCTACTTCAGATAATCAGTTGTCTATTTTCTAAATTCTGCCTTTTGATGCTTAGTATTTAATATTAAAAAGGCAAACAAAATGAACTTTTGCAACCCCCCTCAGAAAATCAAAAAGACCTGAAGAAATCTCCTAAATTGAAAATCTGTTAATAGCTTGTATTAGCTTATGTTTTCAGTAAAAGTATAATGTTAATTATAGTTACATGTCCCCAGTCATCTGATAATTTACATTAAGACAATAAACTGAAACAAAGCTATTAGTTTTTTGTCAAATATCCAATACTGGGACCAAGAGCTGTACATAGAAAATAAAAGTTTCTGTAAGTCATTTCCCTTTTCCAGTCCTAAATGTACGCTTTAAATTTGATAAGTATAATAATCTGTCTTTTCATGACTAACCAACAATTACTGAGTCTCAAGATACCCAATACTGTCTCACAGATGAAGGGTAGGTATTCTATTTTTTAAAATATGAGTGTGCGTTGTTGGGTTAATGGAATTATTACCACTGGAGTAGTGTTCCTCCCATTTAAATGATGACATTTTAACTGCAAGTTTGTAATATGTTACTGTTGTTCAGTGAGTTGATTTTTATAGAACAGTTTCATTCACCTGAAAAATGTCTAACTTTTAATAAATATGAATTACAATACATTTAAATTCAATTTTCAAATAATCTATTTTAACTGTGCAGTGTTAGTGTGTCACTATTTATTACAGAACAAGAAGCAGTTTTAATTTTTTTTGAAAAAATATTTAGTATGCCAGTGAACATATCTTATAATTAAGAATAATATCCATATTTAAATAATAATGCAATTGCATTGTATATAATTCAAATTTTACTAAAGTAAATGACTTCTTTGCCCCTTGAAGTTCTAGAGTAGTTGTGTAGAAAAGTATCTTTACTACACCACTATATTTATTTTATATATTTTTGTGATATATACATAAAAATGTATATGATTATATACATATATATTGCTTTCATGAAATTTTCAACCCTGTTTACTATGACAGACTTAGCCATTTAACTTTTCAACAGATTACCATAAAACTATGTGGTATGATGTGGAAAATTTTACAATTACAAGATGGCATTGGGGTTGGAACTCAATGATCTTAAGGTCCTTTCCAGCCCTAACTATTCTATGATTCTATATACCCCAGCAGTTGCCAGTAAAGGTGTCATCCTGACTTAAAGACGCATTTTCATTCAGTCTGTTTGGTATTTCTCTGTAAATTTGTTTCAAAATCTAACATACTTGATATATTTTGAGGAAATCTAGATGTGTCCTCAGGCTTCTTTCTTTATCCAACAGGAATTTTTCAGCTGTTTTGTAAACAGTTTAATTTCTGTGTTTTGTTTGCTTGTTTTATTGTTGTTTTTCTTGTTGTTTCGTTTGTTTTCATCTTAACTAACTGGACATGGATGAAGTAGGGAATCGTCTAGAGCTAAACCCATAGCACAAGAAGAGTGTAACAGTATTTCAGAAATGAAAAAGAATATCTCCAGATCTCCAGTATCACATTTAATTGTTTATAAGATCAAATATCCACATATAATTGGGATGTCTAGAGTTATCAGTCAGTGTAAAATCAAAGCCAGACTAAAACACATGCAAGTTTAAAGACTCTGTGTGCAACTGGAGGCAAAAATAATGACAACATCAATAATAACCTTTTTTTTCTGTGGTTTTTTTTTTTTTTTTTTCTTCCAGAGAACTTGAACTCTTTCTAGCTTATTTTGATCAAGTGGAAGTAGAAAGTTCATTTTTGGTAATGGAGCTCCTGGAATCCATTCAATGGAATTGGAATAAATGCTTTTCTATTGCTGTCTTTATCTTAGAGTGGAATATTTCCCCACAATTAAAATAGTATTGTAATCCAGACTTGGAACATCAAACGGATCTATACCAGAAGTGTAATTGATACGACCACCTGAAAGATGGTCATACCAATAAGAACACGTTCACTTTTTTAGCTGAGCTCGCTACTTTTGAGTCCCACACTATTTCTCGGTGTTAGTTCAACAACAATGCTATTAGGAAAATATGATATTTTTGTAAAGGAATAAAGTATTGGAGTCATACAGATATAGTAGGCCCTAGTCAATGTTCTTTAGAAGTAAAGAAACCATAGGTCTTTTATGAGAAGTGTTATGTTGTAGAAATGTTATGTTATGTTATATGTTGTAGAAGCCTGTCCACTTTCCATTTCATTTCTTAAAAATTTGAGTCTACTGATATTCAATATGTTAGCATGGCAGAAAAATCCCACTGGTAACCTTAATTTTATCTATGATTCATCAAGCTATTGTCTAGGAAGTGTAGCCTAGTGAATTTTTGCTGTTTTGCTATTACAAGTGAAACACTTTTCTAAATTAATCAGACAAATTGCACTAATAGATTGTTAATTTTTATTTGGACTAACAGCAAATTCTAAGCTTCTCATATATGTGGTCTTCCCTTTCATCAGAGAAAGATTTTCAGTATAATACAAGGTAACTTTTATTTGTAGGACTTAATGATTGTGAAAGAAGTTGTAGTTTTCACAAGGGTGGTAACTGGTAGTTTATGTGTCCCTTACCACTACAGGATCAATTCTTGTGAATAGTAATACCTTCAGCAAGAGTTACATCGCATTTCATTTTGTTGTACGTTATGGGTTACTGCTAAAGTTACTCACAGGGAAGCTAGAGTGGTTTTAGTTGAAGTAGTCAAAGCCTTTGCTGTACGCATAACCCAATAGTATTTTCAAAGAAGCAGCAGACAAGTGTTTGTTAGCTTTTTGTATCTCTAAAGGATTCTCTTTGTTCTGTATGTATTCACTGTCTTTTGGTGTGTGTGGTGCCTTTGAATCTGTTAGTCTTCCTCTGTGATCACCTTACTGCCCTGCAATTTTCCTTTTGGTAATCATTTCCTCCAAAGGATATCTACGGGAGCCACAGTTCTTTTCCTGTTTATCCCTTACTCTGGGATAGGGCAGTAGTTTGCTGCTGCTGGCCTCTGCTGGCGACATATTAGTGTTATTTGCACATTTGCTCTTGTCTTGGGCCCTGCTTGCAATCCACTTGTTCTAATAAACAGCTGTAAAAATACTTTCTTTCTTTTTGAAGATCTTGGATCTTTTGTGTAATAATGACAAAACTCCTCCTTGTGGTTCAGTGCCCTGTGCACAGGGCACAGTTGGATTAGACCTGAATTTATGGTACCCTAGCTTGCTGATAGCATGTCTGCATGCAGCTCTTCGAGGTGCAGTCATATCCTTCCTTGAAGTTGAGAAAGTTACCCCTCAGGAAATCCTTATTTGTGTACACATGAAGAATTAGCTGTAAAGCTCATTGCTTACTTGCTTTGCACTATGTGCCTCATATAGACAAGCTCTGCAGCACAACTGAACCCTCAGGCGGCACATGAGAGTCTATATGATCCCCTGATAAGCAGATCCATTTCTTCAAAGATTTAGTGGGAAAACCTTTTAAATTTAGTGGCTAAAGCACACTCTCTTCATTTTGCAGTGGCAATCTCTCCTCAGCAGAACTGAAACAGAAGTAGGGTAATATCTGAGATAATTTCTGGCTCTTGCATTTGCTGGACTCTCACTTTTCCATAGGTGAAGTTGCATCCTACTTTTATAGGGACCCTTGAAATTACGAATGAAAGGGAAAGGCTTGCCTGTTTTGTTTTTCTTTAATATGTGAATTGAGAAGGTACTGTTATAATTGTAGTATTTCTCCCTGATTCAGCTTACTGCTAAACAAATAACTAAGTACACAAGATGTTTATATGCATGTAGTGTCATGTACTGTTAAAGCTACTGAAAGCTTGTACAAATAACTGTAGGCAACTTCTTAATAAAAATCACTGCAGTTTTATATGTGGTTTTGTAACTAGTGCATTGAAATAACTGTTATAATTTATAACTTACTAATAGTTTACATTCCCCAAATAGCAACATTTAGCCAAAATGTGCTGAACAGTTATTTTACTTAAAGTTTATTATTATATAAAAGGAGACAGGTGTTTATAAAAGGAAATGGGTGCTTATATAAACTGCTTTCTAGTATTTTTCATAAGTAGCATCCTCTCATTCTTGAAAAAAAACCAAACAGCTTTAGTTATAGAACTCATTGTCAGTAGAATGTGTTTGTTAGATTTAAAATCACACATAATGTGACTGTCCTTTATTTAAAATGCAATTTGTCTGAGAAAGCATTGATTAGATGTATTTTACAAATTTCCATTAGAGATATGATTCAAGTTACATGCTAAACCTGAACAATGCAGATGAAAATGTATTTTATTTCATATGAAAAAGTTAAATATCTGATAATTTGTGGATTTATAACAGTAAAAGCAAGTAATCAAACAAAAAAATCCCCAAAGCACTGAACACTCTTTTTGTATCTTTCCAAAGACTTTCAAAGAAACACACACTATTTTTAACATCTGATAATAAAAATTTTATTTGGATTTAATTTCTAGATAGTTTGGTAATTCAGGTTTACTGGAAATGACAGGGAACTCCCCACTTTCAAAGACTAAAATACCTTTGAAAGACTGGCCTACCTAAGCCTCCATCTGTGTACGAAAATGAGAAAGACAGTTAGCGTGGAATTTGTCTTGGCTGATCTCAGTGTCCACAATTTAGGCAGCTATAGCTAAGCTGCGTTCTCATAAGTTCCATTTTTAAGTGGACGGACAAGTAGTCTTATTTCTCTAGCATCTTTTAATATTTACCTTAAGATGAACTGAGTAATGCCTATTTGTGTCTGCTCATCTCCATTGTGGATAAAAGGAACTTCTGTCTAACAAACACCTGTGATATAGCTGTGAATGTCCACATCCACACAGAGGAAACCAAAGGTTTATGTTGGTAATCCTTCATAAAAATACACATTGTGGTTTAAAACTCCATGTCCTGATTCACATATGCTATATTGTGAATGCTGCACAGTAGCAGCATGGCACATACATTTATTTTCAAAATGTAGTTCCCTTCTGGAAGACACAGGAATGTTTAAAATGTGTTGGAAAGCATTTACATCAGCGAGTGCAAAGCTAGATAGCTCCTGCCAGCAGTTAGAATAATTAGGTGCTGCCCAACTAGGACGATGTTTGGAATGGCCAAATATCATGTGTCTCATTCCTTCAGTTATCAAGGAATAAAACTCTGCAAAGTAGGGGTTAGCCAGAAGTCATGCAGAACAAAAGAAGGTCCATTATTTAAAAAGATTAAAAATGCTTGCAGAGGTGAGCTTGTTTACCTAGGTCTCTACTGGAGTGTATAAAAACTATAATGAAAGTGTGAGTAAGGGTTGGCCAAAGCAGCAAAAACCCCAAACAAAATAAAGAAAAATAAAACCCCAAAACAAATTACCAAAATGTTTCAAATACTTTCAAATGTATTCAAACCTTCTGATGCTGAACACCTGCTTGGAAATTTTCTTTGTTAATTTCTATCTACTTGTAAATGTATTTTCTTATTCTTTCTCTTTTTGCCATTTAAAAAATAAGAAGATACTTTTGTGTTAGAACTTTTGCAGTGATGAACTTTCGTCTCAAAAATATCACCATGTTTTATAATTCAGACTATTGAAAAATGGCTGAACTTCTAAACTTGTCATGTACAGTAAATAATCGTTCTTAAAGAGCAGGTCTACAGCTAAATTAATACAACTGTCTTAGAAGTCACTATAAAATTGAATGTGCATTACTAGATGTTGTCAAATGGTATGTAACACCCTGATTGGTGTACACTGTTAGCAATTTTCCTTTCTTAGATGAAAATACTACATGTAGACCCTCCCAAACTTGAAGAACAAGTTTGTTGCTTCAATTCTGAAAATTGTGCTTCTGTTATGTTTACAGCAATATAAAATTTCTTGAAAGAAAATGCAATTGCATTGAAACAGAAAGTTTGAAGGAAATGTTCTTGTTACATGAATTTATTCACAATGGAAAAAAAGCAAGAATAAACAATTTTGAAATAGTTAGAGTCCCATTTATACATTTTTCAAAATGAAAAACCCAGTTTCCTCACCAAGTAGTTTTCTGTTTAGAAATTTAAGCTGAAAATACATAACTGAGAAATCAAAGCAGCATAAAAAGCTGAAACTTGTGATGTTTGTTGTTTCGGTTTTGGGTTTTTTTAATAGACGGTACTTACTATCATACATTATTTTAAAAATCTTTGCTTTTTGACCCAACTTGGTACAAAAATATGGGGGGGGGGGGGAAGAAAAGTTTTTTGCAGTGTGGACATACTTCTTTTTCCTGATCACTAGAGTAGCATTCTCCAGTTGTTCTGAAAGGTCTCTTGCGCATAACAAATTTATCAGGTATTCTGCACGACCCACAGGGTCCTTAAAGACCAAAGGCCTTACGTTCCCCCTTGCGATACCATTCCTTCACCTCATTTTAGTTTCTGGCACTCTGCTTTTGGGACCATTACTGGAACTTAAGGTAATTTGGATTCATTCTCTTGTTATACTTTCGTGTATTGAAGGGTGAATGCAGTTATTCTAAGTTTCCTCAATATCTAGTGGAAAAAAGTGTAATGTAAGGGCTGCAGTTTGTTATTTATTTTTCACTACTATTTTCTCCTGACCACAGACTCTTCTTGAATCTAAGGTGAATGGCAGTTGTCTACTGGGGAGTGCTTTGTGATAAAACTAAAAAATGCTGCAGTAGTTAGCATTGCAAATTCAGCAAGTATGTGATGCCAAAAAGGATGGTGGTTGATTTTTCTTGTTTTGTTTAGGTTTTGTGGTTCTTTGGTCTTTTTGGGTGGGGTTTTTTGTTTGGATTTTTTTTCTTTTTTATTTTTTGGTTAGGTTTTGTTGTTTTGGTTTTTAGTAATTTCAGCTAGCATGCCAAGTCTTGGGATTTCAAGTGGTTGGGAATAACATTTCAGAAGCAGCTCGCATTCTTCCATGTAAGGGTGCTGAGGTTAAAGTGGCATGTTCTAGGTCAATGCATTTTACCTGTGAGGGTGCAAAATAGCAGCAGATGTGAATGATGCTAAAACAAGATGGTCTGACACTTCATACAATCAATGATTACACAGAATTAAAAGCTTGACATATTTGATCAAAGGGAAAACACAAATTTATCAGAACAGGGATGGCTAGTAATTGCTACCACCATGAGCTTCAGCTTCAGAAGGTGAAGCTACAGCTGCTGGCAACAGAATTAACCTTCACTCTAGAGGCTCTCATGATGATTTAGGTTTTGTAAGAATAGCATAAATAATTCTGTTTAAAATAAAGCTCATGGAAATCATACTGTGGCAATGCAATTTTGCCAAGATGGAAGTCTCCAATGATAGAGACACAATGGCTTTTCAGAGAGGGAACAGCAGGACACCTCGTATCTGAGTGGTTGCACTGAGCATGCCAAAAGAGATATAATTCCAGCTTTTTCCATGTAGCAAAATTATGTAGCACAAGAGGTTTTGTGAACTACAGAAACATTAATTCTGATAGCCTCCTACATACTGCACAGGAGAATCTAGCTGTGCACTGGGAAAGGCTAGAAAAAACAGATATGAAGCCAAATGCACTGGTGATAACTTCAGTGTGAAAGAGCTTTTTAAGCACCTGATGTTTAACAGAAATCAGGATTTTTATGTTGGAACACATTTTAAAATCAAACTCCTCAGTAACTTCTCACTGCAGTTTCCATGCCACCTTTCCTATTGGAAACTTCAACACTGGGCTAGACAGCGGCCCAGTTGTCTAGCACAGTTGTCTAAGCTGGTCTTTACTAATAAGGAAGGTTTGGACTATAGAAAAGATCCTCTCCATAATCAATTTAGAATGTTAATTAAAAAAAAAAAATGAAAAAATCCTGTTTCTTACTGCTAGCGTATGGATGAATAGATCATCTTTTTAATACAAAATTAAAAGGACAAAAAAGTACAATTGTCATTTAAATTTAAAATGTTTGTTTGTTCCTAAGAATATGCTAGTGGAAGGAATCAGGATGTGACCATCTAAATTTCCAGAAGCAAAAAAGGAGGACTAGAAAACTGAAGGATCTTTTTATGCATGTTCATGAATACCAATTTGTCTGACTCTTACTCGCATCTCTTTAAAGAGAAAAATAAGCATGTTTCCTTTTGGGGTCTCAGTTTAAAGTACATCTATAAAAGAATTAAGTCCCAACACAGACTGAAACATGAAAAACAAATAGTATTTTTCATCTCAAGATAGAAATGTATCTCCATGTTTTCTGATGCTCTCATGTACCATAGAGGTCATTGGATTTTTCATAGCAGTGCAAATAACAAGAAGTAAAAGCAATTAAAGTCTGCACTGAACAAGAATCAAGTATTGACATCTATTTTTCCAGGAAGCAAAAATGGTAATGGATTTGATCAGTAATGAGATAATTATTTCCAACATTTTCAATAAAACACATTTTAAAATATTTTCTAAAGTTTAGGGTTTTATTTGTTATTCTTATACTTGTTTCTTATACTGGACATTATCCCTAGTTTATGTTAACTCTTTATACAGGTTGGCATTCAGAGTTTCTTAATCTGTGATAATTTTGTTAAAAAGTAATATCCCACCATTCCAAGTAACATGGAAGTGGCATTGTGTGGCAGTTTGTGTCTTCATGATCTACTTAAATCTATTAACAGTATCTCAAAAGAAAGACTTTGTTTTCCTATTGTTAGAATGCTTTCTGACCTACACTTACCACAGATTTATGTCTCTGTGAGGCATCTCTGAAACCAGAGAAATAAAATTCCACATGACTCAAGTTAGCATGCAAGTGCCAGGACTACCTCTATAAAAAAGGTAATATTTTTTCTATAAAATAAACTCTGGCTAAATAGTCAAGCATTATAGGTACCTGAGCCATTGGCATCACAAGGCTCTTAACTTGAAACTTTACATCTCTTGCCATCAAGCCATGTTTAGTGTTGAATTAGAGCTCTGCAAACAGTGAGTGTAGAGGTTTTGATTTCTCTCATAGGATCTCTAAAAGTCAACAAACCGTTGCCTAAAAAACCAGAAAGTCTGTAAGAAGACAATGGGACTTGAACCCTTAGGCTAGATTTTGAGTTTTCAAAAGCTAGAAAACTTAATTCATAAAGAAAGAGTTGAAGCAGTGAAGAAGGGTTGGGAACTTAAACCAGGCAAAAAGAAGTAGAAAAGTGTCGTGGTTTAAGCCCAGCCAGTAACTCAGAACCACACAGCCACTCACTCACTCCCCTCCTTCTTCCTCCCCCTGCTCCTGGAGGGATGGGGAGGAGAATAGGAGGAATTCAGCTCCCACAGGTTGAGATAAGAACAGTCCAGTAACTAAGGTATAAACAAAACGACTACTACCACCACCAATAATAATAATGATAAGGGAAATAACAAGGGGAGAGGGTACAACTGCTCACCACCAGCCGACCGATACCCAGCCTGACCTGAGTAGAGATCTGGGCCTTCCAGGTAACTCCCACCAATTTATACACTGGGCATGACGTGTTGTGGTATGGAATACCCCTTTGGCCAGTTTGGATCAGTTGTCCTGTCTCTGCTTCCTCCCGGCTTCCCCTCCTCTCTGGCAGAGCATGAGACTGAGAAAGTCCTTGGTCAGAGTAAACATTATTTAGCAACAACAAAAACATCGGTGTTATCAGCGCTGTTCCCAGACTGAAAGTCAAAACCACAGCACTGCACCAGCTATTAAGAAGGAGAAAAAATGACTGCTGTAGCTGAACACAGGACAAAGAGGCAGGAATTCAGCCACTGGAGGAAGGTCATAGATTCTAACTCCTGTATCACATATGCTATGAAAATGAATCAAGAAACAAGCTTTTGAGCAGAATAAATGAAATTTCTTCTTTTGGTTTTGTATTATGTCAGTGGGTATCTGGGAAAGGTACTTTGAAAGCATATCCCAGAATGGTTTCTACAGGTTTGATAAGTACCTCTAACTGGTTGATCTGAGTGAAAAATAAACCCATATATGAAAAATCCAGCTAGCTTTGGAGGAAGAGACTCCGAGACCTTTACCAAGGGTTAAAAAACATCCAGAGACATTAGGTCAGTTGACTGACATTCTGGAGAATCTAGATCTAATGCTTGAGCATTTTGTGTACCTCTCAAATGCTGTCCTTTTGTGGATCTGAATCTTTAATTGCCATTTTCATGTGAGATTAATATTCTATGCAACTTAAAAGTAATATGAATGAAAAAAGACAAGTGCTGTAGAAAATTCCTTTCTTTAAGCAATGTTTGACCTTTGAAAATAATTTCTTAGTGTATTTCATTATTTTGTACTCTAAACAGGGTTTTAACTGACCAGAGTAACTAATGACTTCATCGCTGCTTGAGAAGGGACTTCAAGCAGGTTCTACAAGGAATTCATCACTCATGTGCAGGCCAGATGTACAAAATGTGGTGATTGGCACTGACTGTAAACTGGTTGCCGGCTTGTTCAGAGACAAATTCCTCAGTTTGATACTCTTACTCTATAAAGAGTTCATTTTGCCATATTAGAGTTACTCAAATGAGTAAAGAAACTGGACTTGACCCTAAATATTTTGTGAATTAGGAGCTTTTCCTGCAAACTTGATACATTTT
Source organism: Nestor notabilis (assembly GCF_000696875.1). Classification (NCBI taxonomy): domain Eukaryota; kingdom Metazoa; phylum Chordata; class Aves; order Psittaciformes; family Psittacidae; genus Nestor; species Nestor notabilis. The sequence goes on along the minus strand of NW_009916345.1, from coordinate 12,492 downwards.
CCTGACTAATGAGAAATCTTATATTCAATATGAACTAGATCTTGAGGGTTTTTTTTAAGATAGAGTCTTGTATCATTTGGCAAAGGACATATCTTTCTGTTTCAGAACTGTAATGATTATTGTCCGAGGTGTTTAATGCCAGCATTCATTTATTATTTTAATGGGTAGAACAGTCTCTTAGAAAGTATAATTAAACCTTTAATAGCCATCATTATAAGTGTATTGAAGAGTAATGGAGTTTATTGTACTGCTGGTGAATTGTGTCCTGGGAATTCCCCATATCAAGAACAGTCACTGTGTGGGAATATTGCAAAGGAATATTGTAAACTTCTTCATAGCTCCTTTGCATTGTTGCACAACTGTAAAGGCTCACCTTTATTGCTGTTCTAACAGTGTGTCTGAATGAAGCTGTCACAATGACTCTAAAGCTAATTATAAAGTTTCTGGAGCCATGATTTCCAAACCTAGGGTGTATGTTTTAGCCTTTGCAGTCAATGAGATCTCCTTGTATCCTTTTGCATGAAAACATGAAAATAGAATGCGAAAGGAAAAAATTCACTGAGACTATAAAAGCATATTGAGAAGCTCAATTCAAATTTTGTATAAAAGCAACCTGAGGCCAGGGCCAGGAAACCCACTCATGCAAAACGTGGACTTTGAGCAATGTTTTCTGGGTCAGTGCCAACAGCACTATAAAAACAGTTGTAAGAGCAAAACATAGGTAAAGAAAAAACAACAAAGAAAATAAAAAGAAACTAAAGCAAAAACACTGAAGTCATAAACACCTAAGCTGTTGCCTCTGGCAAAACTCCATAAATATGTCTGCACTTGTCCTCTTACTTGCTGACCTCTTTAGGATAGAAAATATATCCCATTTCTCTCTCAATAGAGAGAGTTCAGTAGACAGCCTAGTTGTGATAAGCACCTTGTATTTCATTGTGTTTATTTACAAATGGAAAACATATTTTTTTTAAAGATTAAATACTGTTTGGCTTTTGTCATTATTCTCTGGGCTTGTTTCCTGTTGTTTTTGTGGTTTTTTTTTTTTAATTTTTAGTGAAAATGACTCACTTTGAGGTTCTTACCAAGAATTAAATGGGATAGAAAAGAGTCTTGTTCATTTTTTGGTGATAGTTAGAACAGTTACCACTAATTCATGTGTATTCTAAATGAAATCTCTCCTTTCAATAAATGCACAAATCTTCTTTGACATTTATTCCTGTGCTTTCTGACTTTATATCATTCATTAATTCCATTGGAAGTAAAGACAAAACCCATAAGAAAAGACATAAATAAAAAATGTTATTTTTCAAAAACCTATTTTAACCTTAAGGGAAAACAAGCAAAGTAAATCCAATTTTAGGCATCCTATCCAATTCTCCACTCCTACTGCTGAGTTTCTAATTGAAAAGATTTCCCCAAAGTATATGATATTAGAGCAATGATATGGGTTAATTGCAGAATTTATTGGGTGGTGATATGGAAAAATTAACATGCATCACTGTGTAATTTCAATAATTTTCTATGACAATCTTATGAAATAACCACGATTTCAGTGCAGAATAATGTAAGGTTTTTTCAATGTCAATTAAGGATGACATTTCACAAGCCTCATTGGGAGTCGCATGCCCAGATTACCCTGAAAGCCAGTGCGAGTTGGCTTCCAGCCTTCCTACAGCCCCACAAAACACCGAATTCTCTGTTTTGCAATACATCCTCTCTCATACAAAAGGAGAACACAGGGACCTCGGTTCAGAAAACTGCTGAGGTCTTAAGTCATCCCTGTACTGGGTTTGAGAGAAATATATACTGTAGCCACAGAGCTTTGAAATATGGTTCAGCACTACACTAACTCAGCTCTGTCCCGTCCCTCCCTGCAGTGGTTGGGGAAGCTGGTCTGTTACTGCACAACACGGTTCATGGGAGGAACCACAGGTCCTCCAGAGGTTGAAAACGAAACAACAAATTTATTGTAAGCTTCCCTAAAACTGTGTCATGATGAAAAAAGTCTTGGCAGTTTCTTATTCTTATAAAAGACACAAAGTAGAAAAAAAAAAGGAGAAAGGAAAAAAAAAGCAGAAATAGGGTCACCATCCCGCGGATCCTGTGGCATCTTCTCATTCAGCAAGTAGAAATTCTTTCAGTTGTGGTCCTTTCAGTTGTGGTCCTTGGAGTCCTTGTGATCCTTGTGGTCAGTGTCTCCACTGTGGTCCATGGTGGAGGGGTGCTCCCCACATGCCTTGCAGTTTTGCCTTTTTCTAGGGCCAGGCGGTCTTGGAACCTTCTGCTGGTGAGAAACTTCTGCAGATCAGACCCATCCACAGGGGATCTGCTGAGCCACAGACCTGGTTCACGTTGTGCCCTGACAGGCGCCCCAGGGTCTGTCGCTGTCTCCCGGCAATTTGTTGCCCGGGCAGTTGATCTTCACGGCCTACTGCAGACAGCATAGGAAAGCATCCCCCACCTTGGTGGAGCAGGATCCCTGTTCTGCCTCCGGCCGTTTGTCCAGGCGATAACAAGCTGTCAGTTCCTGCTGTCTTCTGGGTTATTTTGAGACAAACACAAAAAGGGGCTTTTGGCCATCATAATCTCTTGGCTTTTCTTCAAGTTTAGACCACCTGAAGACTGAGAAGCTATGTGTCTTGTTACATAAGCATCTGGGAAAACCCTACAGTATGCTCCATTTATTAGTTTTCTTGCTTTTTTGAGTGACATTGTTATAAGATGTAATAAGTGTGTTCCTTTCACCCTTTAGCTTTCCCAACTTGAGCATTTATACACTAAATAAAATGTTAATATTTAAAGTTTCTTACCTTTTCTTACCTATTCTTCTTTTGAAGAAAATAAAAAAAGTGTGTAATTGAGCTAGGAAATGATCTTAATTTTGTTTTCTAGTCAAAACCATCCTCAACTGAACTGACAAACCTAAATACAGGTTAGGGATTAATTATATGCACAAATGAAAATGGCTAGTACTGGAATCAAATACAGTCATTCATTAAAATATTTGTCACTGGTACCTATTTTATCCTTTATCTACCACACACTTGCCTTGAACTTCCATCTTTTGAGTTGCTCT
>NW_009916345.1:0-9382 GCF_000696875.1 Nestor notabilis | reverse complement strand
TCTTTCCCTTTCTGCTCTGCTAATTAAAATCTATAAAGTAAAAAACTTAATAGTTTGCAAGTTCACTTTTCTCTTTGCCTGCATTTTTTGTTTCATCACAGCGTGTAAGAAACTTCCTTAGAGACAACAGTCCTAGGATTTTGCCCTAGTTCTTAGGTCATACCTGGCATGTGATACAAGTGAAGTGGCAGATGTGAGAGTTGGTAAAACATGAAAGGTCTGTAATGGAGACAATTCCCACTCCTGGTAGCTAGATACTGCACTCCACCAGCAAGAAATACTTTGAGATTATGAGTTTGACATGTTTGGTCAAGGTGAAAACATTTGCAAATGCATCTACTCAGGAAGGCCAGGGGATGCCGCCATAAGTTTGCACCCAGGAGGGTTTGGTTGCAGTTGCTAGCGGCAAGATCACCAATCCATCTCAGAGCCCTTGCACTTAATTAGCATCAACAGCAGGAGAAAAAGAGCTTGGATATGACCTAGTACTGACAAGAGCTTTTGCTTTTTTGTATAGCATGAGGGGACACTTGCTTTCCCTTGAAGCTAAAAGCTGTTATTCAGGGGGCAAAAAAAAACCACAAAAAACCCAAACTAAAAAAAAACCCCAAACTAAAAAAGTAATAATACCAGGGTCAGATGTATGTGTTAGGCAAAATGAAAGAAGATAGACAACATGAGATAGACTGCAGTATTTCTCCCACTGCTTCCAGTTCAGCCCCCTGCAATGGGCAGGGACATGTTCAAATACACCAGGTTGCTCAGAGCCATGTTCAACCTGACCTTGATGTTTCCAGGGATGAGGCATCTACTGCCTCTGTGCGCAATCTGTTCCAGTGTTTCTCCACCCACATAATCAAAAATATCTTCCTTATATCTGGTCTAAATCTACCATCTTTTAGTTTAAAACCATTACTCCTAGACCTATTGCTACAGACTGATAGAAGTTTGACCCCATCTTTCTTATAAGCCCTCTTTAAATACTGAAAGGTAGCAATAAGATCACCCTAGAACCTTCTCTTTTCCAGGCTGACCAACCCCAACTGCCTCAGCCTGTCGTCATAGGAAATTTTTTGTCTACCTTGGGTCTGTCTATTCATATTCATTACTATCTCTTGCATATTCTTATTGATATTCATATTCCAGATATGGCTGTAAATAGATAGGATCAGTATCTAGTCTCTCAGTACTTGGAAAGGAGAAAAAGCAATAAAAAGATATAATGTATAGTAAAGGTAGAGGTGTGGCTTTTTTGCTGTCAGTTAGAGAAAAGGATTTGTATCTGAAGAGCAGTGACAGTCCTTCAAAAAATTGCTTTGGACTCTTCAAGAGTGTTGTACAGGTCAGTACCTTCAGGAACATTGCAACTTGCTGCCTATTTGATGGCTGGGTTGCAGTGCTGCAGCGTGGAGATGGAAAAAGGGGTGCAGTGAGATTCTCATCATTGTATCTCCGAAATAGCAATGGAAAGTTCCCTGTACTGTGAAGTTCAGGAAACATGACCTCAATTAACTAATAAGACACTTCAGTTTTTTTGGTTTGGTCATTTTCCAGACTGATTGAAGGCATGGGGGAAGCTCCCTCTCTTACCTCTCTTTGCAGCTGCTAGGTGGAATGCAGACTACAGCAATCTGTTTGAGATGGCTGCAGAGATACATTTGATGTTTTATTTCTCCATTTAGTAGAAATGCCAGAGCTAGGCTAAGACGAGATAGGGTACCTTAATTATATTTTACAGGGCGCTTTCAAAAAAGAATTGCTGAACAGACCAGAAATACTTTATAGATAATGGAACATAAATGCAAGAAGAGTAGGTCAAACAGCTGTTTTACAGGTATCATCAATCAGAAATATCCTACTGTGCCAGAGTCAATGCTTGCCCAGGCAAAACCTTTCTCTTTCTCTTTCTCTTTCTCTTTCTCTTTCTCTTTCTCTTTCTCTTTCTCTTTCTCTTTCTCTTTCTCTTTCTCTTTCTCTTTCTCTTTCTCTTTCTCTTTCTCTTTCTCTTTCTCTTTCTCTTCTTTCCCTCTTTCTCTTTCTTTCTTTCCTTTACTTCTCTATGTCCTTTTCCTTTCCCTTTCCTTCTTTGTCTTTTTCTTCCTTTCCATCCTTTATTTTTCATTATAGGCTTTTGGTTTTGTTTTGGATTTTTTTTTTTTTTTCTCTTCTTTCTCTCCTCTTCTCCCAGTAGAGGAACTATTAGTGCACTGAAACTTCACTGTGGAAAGTTTTTTTGAGCAGTAGTTAAAACTGTCACCAGTAATTCCATAGAAAAAGAAGGGTCTCCTAGCATTATGTTAGGAATGCATAGAAATGCATTTTAATACAATGAAATAAACATCCAGCAGATAAATTAAATGTATCTGACTTTACACATAGCTTTGTTCTTGTCCTGTGTCTCTTTCCATCTATTTATAGGCAAGCTTTACCAGCTAACATTTCGTACACCCTAGATTTAACTAGACACCAAAGAGGTTCAGAAATAACTGATAAAGGTACAAGTAATCTTCCAAGTAATTCAAGAGAACCTAGTGGTGGTGTTCTCTTAGTAAGAGAACAAAATAAAGGTGTTGCTTATATCAGCACAGATTCTTATATTAGAGTTTTGAAATTTTAACAGATATCTTGACTACTTCAGTAGGGTTTATGTTATATAAGTCTGCTCCATACATATTAAAAAATATCACAAGAGAGATGGGAACGTTAACTATTCTTTTATTGGTTATGGACTGATGTTAATTCAGCTTATGGGTGAAATGAGTCCTGTTTCACATACAGGAAACATTAAGATGGCAGATATTAAGTAGAAATGCATTTTCCAATTTTTACTATTCAAAGAAGAGTTGGCATAGAAGTACTGCATTTGAAATTGTGCATTTGTTCTGCTTTTGTCATGACTGTGATTGGTGCTGTAGAAAGGCTTAGAAATGCCTATTTTAATCAAAGAAACACAATTTAGAACATTCCTGGTAGTTGCTTCTGTATAACAAGGGGAAATTTTTTTACATGCAACACAAGGAAAATGCATGCAGGTCTGTCTAAAGGCCTATTGGTTTTTGAGTGTGAAATATGTGCAAATGATTTGTGGCTGTTTCTGAAGCTGGATACCTGATATTTTAAGATATCGATTCATATTTTTAAGATAAAATTATTTACTGTATGCCTTGAGGGGCATCATGTTTCCTCATACTACGTTGTAATAATTACAAATTAGGCATAGGTCTGAATAGATCATTATTTTCAAGGCTTGAATTCAGTGTAATGACAAGGAGATGAAAATGGAACTCAAGATTATCACAATAAGAAATCAGAGTTAAACAGCTAAAACCTTTTTCTCATACAACCAAGAGCAGGAAAAAGAAAGGAAAAAATGCCAACAAGCTTGCTATGCTACAATAAATTATTGCAATATAAGGCCTTCAGATTTTCCACCTTTGCAAGTAGATTAAATATGCTGAGAACATTTCTAAGCACTGAGGCCAACTGGCACAGAATGACGTGTCCGTGCTAATAAATTCTCTTAATCTGGAGAACAAGGGTACAACAAGTAAACTGCTTGTTAAGGATTCTTCCTAGGAAGTTCTGGCTTCTAAATCCTACCTGGGAATTGTTTGGGAAACACTAGCTGGCACAAACAGGAAACACTCAATATAGATGACTGAAGTGTAATACCAAGGAACGTTCACTGGTCTAGTTAATGTCCTAGTAGCATGGTAGCAGACTATTGATAATTATGAAAACCAAGCTTGTCATCAGTTTTCGATTTGCTAATCAAAGGTCTTCATCTAGATTGGAAACAGTTTCAGGTCCATAAACTGAAGACAGTTGAAAGTGGCAAGGATGGAACAGGTTCTTCGGAAAGTGTATGGAGAAGGTAGCATTGCGCTCAGGTGGTGGTGAAATGAGCATGCTTTGGGAAGCATACCTATGAGCTGTTCTTAGGTTGTTTAGAATTTGCTCATGGGCTGAAAACATTGACTATTTAGAAGTGTAGTTTTGGCTAAATGAACTAAATTAAAAATCTTTAATTAGTGTCTTGAGTGTAAATTGACTGTGTAGTTAAGTACCTTTTTAATAATAATTGCAGCACAATGATTTCCTACTATCTATGTAGTGTGGCATATTTTAAAATTCAAGAATGGACAAAACTCTTACGATACTCTGGGATTCAGATTATTGAAGGTATATCTTCTTAATGACAGGCTGAGCTACTGAAATAATCAATGTTTCTTGTGATCTCTGTGTAAGAAAGTGATTCACATTCCCTTTGAAACAAAAGCTGAGAACAGGACAAGAAAAGCTGTCACTTTCCACTCTTTATTGCCCTCTTTGCCCTATCTCACATATCAAAGAAGATATTTCACTACAAGATCGCACACTTGTCATAGGTGAGATTGGTAAAGAGTCAAAAGGGCTATGTAAGGATACTAGAATGACTTAATGCCTACAGAGAGAAAGGAAAGAATCTAAGTGAAAGAGATAAACTAATGTGGGACTGCAGCACAGGCACACATTATAAGGGCTAATGGGAAGTGGATTGCTCCCACCAAGAGCTCTGGAAACAACTAGAAAATTCTTTTTTGGGCATATTTCATTCTAGCAAAATAAGTATGGAGTATTAGAAGGCAGGTTTTAAAATATACTTGCTAATATTTTTCAAAGCAGAGAAGCGGACTTAATAATGAAATATTTCCCCCTAGAGCTGCTAGGTATCAGACAGCAACATCCTCAACTCTGCTTCAACATATCCCAGTGCTCTTTTAGAGCTCTTAATATTCTATAAATATCAGTGTTGTCAACATTAGGAAAGTCAATATTTAGAATGAAGTCCTGAGATAATGGATTTCTTCCTCAGTCTTTTAAAATAAATAAACCATAAATAAACGTGGCTAGTGAATATTGTCTGTGAGTGCCAGTAATTGGCAAACATAGGGGTTGTTACAATGGGAACTTCTGATGTAGGTTGGTTTCTAAGCGGGGGTATCCAAGGTCCCTCTGTCCCTGAGCAGGTGCTTTAGAGATCCAGTGAAACATTTGCTAGAGCTTTGAAGTAGCTCTTCCTGTATCCTTTCCTTAAAACAGGCTTTTTAAGACTAGAAAGGGGCTTTTATTCTCTAAAGATATATTTAATTATCATAAGAACAAAATGAATAAAGACAACTCAGTTCTACCAGGTAAAACGTAGTGGACCGGAAGAAGTTTGTAAGCAACATCCTGGCCACTGCGTTATCACAGAATTGACAGTTCCCACTAGTTTTATACTTGGACAAGTGACTTTTAGTATCCTTCCAATCTGCAGTAAACCAGACATTTGTCTACTTTAATGTTTGGCTAATATTAAATGATTTCCTAGATGTCTGGCAAACTGCAGCTACTTCATTCCCAAGAAAGCAGCAGTGTTTAGAAGTAGTTCTGGTGTGCACTGCTTGGCACATGCGGTATGTTCCACACAATCCTCAGCAGATCACTACTAAAAATGGTTTTTTCTTCCTCTTACATTTCATATCAAACCTGACTGTCCATTTCCTGCTCTCAGAAATATCTTAAGCATCTTTCTGTGGTACAGCTTTTTGTCCACTGTGTATCTGGCTCCACCTCCCTGTCCCAAACCATGCTCCAGAAGTTTCTCTCCCTCCTTTCCTTGCCCTCTCTCTGACTTTCCTAGTCACTTCCAATGGAAGAGCAACCTGCCCCTGCCTCCAGAGACTCTTTGTCAGGACAAGGGAAACATGCAGCCTTATACCCCTGCTGTACAGCCACAGGCTTTTTAAAGGAGTACACATAGTACATGGTGAAAAAACAAAATGGATATATAATTCATTTTAGGGATAATTCACTCCAAAGATTGACTGCTATCCTCAGCTTTAGTCCAGTCAGTGTTCTCTTTCATGTTTGTACAGTTGCTTACATACTTAATTATATGAAATATAATTTTCAGAGTGTAAAAAATTATGTATAGGGACTGAAATTCTGCTTCACAAATCTAGAGGGCATTTTCATTAACCATTTTATTGGTCAATGAAGTGAACTGGTAAACTAATTAATTGACATACTACGTAAGTACTGGCTAATTTAGTAATTAGGGAGTTTTATTTATTGTCTGATGGGGCTTTACTGAACAACACCCCTAGATAGGATATGAGTGTGTGTAGAGCTGCACAATGACAAATTCTTTCAGAAATGAGATGACTGACTGAAAAGTACTGAAAAACATATTGTGCTAATATGTAGAATTTAGGAGTGGCTTATGCCTAAAAGTACTCAGAAAATGGCTACATAAAGATAGTCATCAGTCAACATGACATCAAGAACTGATTTGGTCCAACCAAAATCCTGGGATCGCAGTCTGACCTGTGGATTAGATTCCAGATATGTAAATGCTTGTGTCAACATCCTGTCACTTTAAACTAGGTTAGAAATTGTAGAGTGGAATTATGTGCAGATGATTTTAAACCCAACTTTGGTTTGTTTCCATAAAGCTTTCTCAAAACCTAGCAACTGTTTTATTAATCACTGTATTGTTATGCATGATTTCATCTTGATGTTTGTTTAGTGTTCAATGATTTTCAGAGAATCTGGCAAACTGCAATTATTATTTAATTTCCAAAGAAAGAGTAATATTAAAAAAAAAAAAAAAAAACAGCACTGCTTCCAGTTTTGCATTGGCCCATGCAACAGGAAAAAATATTGAAGAACTAACTCTCAAGGTGCTGCTCCCCTGGCTTGGAAGGTAGCTAGTTTCTTAAAAGTGGGGTTTTTTTTCCTGTGAACATCAGGTAGATTACTCTTGGCATGAAACAGTGCAGTGGAGAAGTGCCAAAACCTGAAGGGTTTCCACCTAATTTATAGGAAAGAGCTCCTGAAGCCCCACACTCACCATTAAGGTAAGGGAACTGTTAGAACATTCTGTGAAACTCAGAAGAGTAGCTGACTAAGGTTTGGCTTGTGGGTTTGTTGGGGTTTTTTACTCTTGAAACAGGTATAAAAGGACATGTGTTTATGTGTTTAGGTGTAACATTGAAAAAATATGAGGAAATACTGCACATAGGTTGAGTGTTGAACATTCTGAAAAATATCCAATGTGTCACCTTAATTTTTAATAATATTACTAATTCGAACATTTAAATTGATACATTTATTTTATGGTCAATACAAGGTAGTTCAGTTCAATGCCATCAAAAAAAGTTGTATCACACAAGTCTAATCTGCAGGAGAACATAGTGTGTAGAAGACATTTTGTATTACAAATATAATTTACTTGTGAATATGTACCTCCACAGTGCAACCTCTGAATCTGCAATCAAAATGGTTAATAATAAAGGAAAACTAAACTCCAGAAACAAAAATATTTTCTTCATGCTACTTTTAATATTAGAGACAAGTTGTATCCAGTTTTTATTCCAACCCCCACCCACCATTTTTGGCTTTTTGCAATACAGTCATTCTATTACCCTGCATTACTGTTGTGGTAATAGAATAACACTGGCTGTGTAAAAGCACTGAACAAAAAGATGGTCCCTAATACACAATGGCAAGAACAGATTGTCAGCCAACCTGCTGTCAAATTTTCCATAGGAATCATAGAAGATAATTGCACAGCTGTAATTGAAGAAGAGTGCTATGAGATAATTTTGCAGAAGAATCATCCCAAACCTGAGAAGCAATACTGATGCTCAGAGATGCATCTTTGAAAAACAAACCAATGAGTAAATATGGCTGTACTCATGATTGGAGATGCAAATTGTTCTTTTACTAGTGAGTAAGAAATATTTGGTAAGCTAGAATGTTTTGAATGTGAAGAAGAGAAGGGAAAAAGAAGGAGGTATAATTAAAACTTGATAGGAAAATAAAAAAAAATAAAGCCTTAAAGATTATTTTCAGAGGGGCACACACAAATATCTGTAATGTAGAAAAGAAAAAAAACCATTACCGTAAGTCCATTAGATGCCACCTAATAATTAAAGATTTATTAAGAAGATTAATCAAATATTTCTTAGCAAAAAACATTTCTTTCAATTTTATTTTTTTTTAATACTGGCTTTAATTTTTAAATACTCCTGCTTTCCAGGTATGAATGCTATTGAAATTAATTACAGTATTTCATTAATAGCTATCACATATTTTCCTTAAAAAAAGAAAAAAGTACAGAGAATGAATAAGCTTTCCAACTGGAAAATCCTCTTATAAAAAGACTGATGAGAATATAAATTTAAAAAAACCCCTTCCTCATCACCTATGGTTAAAATAATTTGAAACGATATATCTTTAATGGACACCACTATAATTACTGCATATTATGTAAACCAAACCCATTTACTTCAGATAATGACAGCATGATAAGACTCTCTGATCCTGAAATAGTGAAAGTCAATTGGAATAATATATATTTCAATTAATTTGAGGTTAAAAGCTTGGGAGGTATCTTTGAATAATTGACAATATTAGAGACTGAAGAGGCCAAGTCAACCTTCCTGTGTATATTAAGATATTTCTCTTACCATCAAGTCTGATAACTTGAAAAGGTCAAAGGCCTCTCCTACTTCTGTTTTCCATGCTACCTATTTATCTCATTAAATGTCATTAGATTGATCAACAGCTCTTTCAGAGTACCGTTTCTTGTTGTCCTGGGTTCAGCTACAGCAGTCATTTTTTAATCCTTCTTAGTAGCTGGTGCAGTGCTGTGGTTTTGACTTTCAGTCTGGGAACAACACTGATAACACCGATGTTTTTGTTGTTGCTAAGTAATGTTTACTCCAACCAAGGACTTTTCTCAGTCTCGTGCTCTGCCAGGGAGGAGGGGAAGCCAGGAGGAAGCAGAGACAGAACACCTGACCCAAACTGGCCAAAGGGGTATTCCATACCACAGCACGTCATGCAACTATCGGTTGCCCCTGTAAAACGGGGGAAAAGCAAACGAGAGGCACAAACAACAGAAAAGTTACTAGTACGTGAATCAGAGGAAGAGGAAGAAGAAAAAGAGGTGACTTCTTGACCCCGGACCTCGACCGAGCTGCGGAATATGCGAAGAGACTTCACCCGTCTTCCAGGGGAGCACATCATCACCTGGTTGCTCCAATGCTGGGACAATGGGGCCAATAGTCATGAACTAGAAGGTAAGGAAGCGAAGCAGCTGGGATCACTTGCTAAGGAAGGAGGAATTGACAAAGCAGTTGCAAAAGAGAAGTGAGCCCTCAGCCTTTGGGGGCGGCTCTTGGCAGCTGTGAAGGAAAGGTTTCCTTACAAGGGTGATGTTACGAGTTGCTCAGCCAACTGGACAACGATCGAGAAAGGCATCCAGTCCCTGAGGGAATCACCCATTGTAGAGATGATCTATCGTAGGGCAGATGCCAAGGATACGTCCATAGATCGAGATGAGGTTGAA
>NW_009916344.1:16277-50235 GCF_000696875.1 Nestor notabilis | reverse complement strand
GCCCTGGCTCCCTCCTTGCCGGCCTGGCCTGATTTTTTAACCCGTGTGATCTGCAGCCCGGTGCTTTAACACAAGGAGTTAACTAGGTGGGAACTGGGAGTCAGGGATGGTAGCCGCTCTCCTATCGCACGCACCGCCGGCGTCCCGCCTCCTTCCATTTTAGTCTGATAGATACATCAGAAATGCTGCTTCAGCTGTGGCTTCTGCCACTAAAAAGCCTGAAATTGCTCTTGTTATCTCTGCCGCGGACGAGCTCCCCTATTTCCCGGTGTTCTGTCACTTGTGACAGTTGTTCACACCGAGGTGATGAACATCTACACTCGCCTAAAAAGACAGAAGAGGATCTGCCAAGAGAATCCCAAACCTGCTCCCACAACCACTCGGTAAAAAGTCTCTGCAAACGCGTTACAAAATTACTGCCTATAACAAACAGGTGCAGGGCACAAGCATTTAAAGCTGAGGATGTATATGCAAAATGGCCAAAGTTAGTCATACATGGGGTGCTTAATGGGCTATAATCCTGCTTAAATCAGCAGCACCATCAGCAAGCACTTCAGAAGTCACTAACGCTTCCCCATATCAGTGTGACATAATACAAATGAGTGTAACACCGACTTCCTTAGGGCTCCAATTTCAGCAGCACCAATCACACCAGTCTTCCCCAGTGCGTTCACGTATCTCCGGGGGTGCAGCATAGGGCAGGAAGCTGCCTCTGCAATTTCAGTTTGAGCTCACTGCTCACCATCACCACCAACTAGCAAAGCAGCTGTCGAGGTAGAAGACCTGTTGGGCCCAATCCAACCAACCCTTCGCAAGTAGACCCTCAGTCATACAGACCACTTCATCAATGTAGTCCCAGTCCTCAAACAGTGGGAGAGCAGAATGCCCGCTCCTGCCTGCTGATACTCCCTTGCAGAAGGGGTTCCTGAAGTGGAAGATTTTAACGCCTTTTTCTTTTTTATTCCAATAAAACCCCATAGTCTTTCCCCCTTTCTCCTGAAAAGGTTTCTTAACTGTTATCCTATGGGAAAACAGGCATGAAAATTTTCCTCCATACGTTTCTGTGTAAAATATTGTGGAAAACAGTACTACATGCCTTTCGTTAGCAATCTAAGTATTTGGAACAAGATTTTTGGTTTTACTTGAGTGGAGTAATTATTATTAAAAGCTGAAAAAGGGTCAGACTTACTGCCTACAATTTTACATCAGTGGGAAGCCTCCCAAGAGCTTCAGGAGGGGTTTGGACCAGGCCTTAAATTTAGGTATTCCACCCAACAGGCAGAAGGCATGTTGAGATCCACTCCAGGAATAACTGCATTGGTGCCTTCACTTTAACAGCTGAAGAGCTGTTTCTGCAAAAGTAATTATTTCCATTAATTATCTAGTAAATATCTCAAATGTCCACTTTCAGTTGGCTGATATTTTCCACCTACTGTCATACTAGATGCAATCCTCAGCTGGAGCTAACCTCTTACATAAAGTGGATTTGAGCTGTGCTTTCTCACTTCTGTCAGAGAGATACACGCTCCATATACAGCAGGCACCTTTAATGACAGACACCTTCAAATCCAGCAGGAAAGCCAGTGCTATGCAACAAAACCAATCATGTATAGCAGCTCCTATTTTCTGGAGACCTTCTACAGACCCAGCATTTGGTCTGTGAAGTTGTGCCCTCCAATAGGAAGAAAGGCGGGGGAGTGAGCGAGCGGCTGCGTGGTTCTGAGTTACCGGCTGGGCTTAAACCACGACAAATATGTTCACTGCAGTGTACACCACACATTGCTTGAATACTGTGTGTAACCATTTTGCCCTCAAATTTGGAACTGGCATTCGACCAGTTTGATGCATCAGGCCTGAGCTTTACTAAACAAACACAGTGAAATGCAGTGTGTCACTGACAAAACATACCACCAACCAACATGGGTGAGATTAAGCAGTAAAAGAGTCTGCAACACAGAGCTCTAACCTTGCAAGCAAATGGGCTTGCTGCTGGGCCAGAGAGATTTGTCTGAACAAATTAAAAAGGAAAGAAAAAAGGCCTGTTAAGTACATGCAGGTTTGTGTATTTCATGCTAATATGAGAAAGACTTACAAAGTACAGGACTGTCAAATACTGTCTGAAAATGTATTGGCCTGAGTTTGGGATGGCCACGTTACTCACAGACGGTGGGTGCTGGAAGCTGCTCAACTCTTTGAAACGTTAAAAGTAGTCTCAGCTGAAAGAGCCAGGCATGCAGAGGAAGTCAGAGTTGCGTGATAAACATAGCAATCACATATTCATACAAATAACAGCTGTAGATGATCTAAACATAGCTTCGATAGGACAGGAGCACACTTGTAAGGAAATAGTTATTCCAGAAAACAGCACCCTTGGAAGACCAACTTAAGAAGAGTCCACAAAAAGTGCCCTTGATGCTATTGCTTTCTTTTCCTTTTACCAACTACAGGAGCAGTCCCTTGGAAGGCCACAAAGAGCACTTGCTCTGTGCTGGAGCACAGGGCTGCTGCTAAATCCCCACTTCTGGGTGCAGTAAATGCTCTTCTCCTTTAACTGGCTGCACAGTAGGAGGTGCCACAGGTTCCAGCCTTCTTCACTCTTATTTAGCTGTCAAGGATTTCTACATTCCCAAGGGACTGTTATGGAAGGCTTCCAGTGAGGGCATTTCCTTCACTGACTTCAACCACTGTTCATCTGGGCCCCTATTTAATTTGCCACAGGGGATCTGCACCTTTGATCAAACAATGCATCGCTACAGGCTTCAGGTCTTGCTGTGGACACAGCACCTTCCCCTCTAAAGGAAACAATACTTCCTCATGATGTGAGAGTGGGAAATCTCTGCCTCTCTTCAGAATGGGCCAAACCATACACCCAGTTACAATAAAGGATAATTCTTTGCTAAGTTCTGTTACAACAGAGCTCAGCAGAAATACTACCAGACTTATTTAGTAAGTTAATTTTAAGGCTTATTTTACTTATTCAATGGGACTTACAAATGACTTGTCTCTTGACTTCTTTGGAGACATTAAAAGATCTCTGTCAGTTCTTTATGGATAATTATGATATTAAGGCCATGCCATGTTGCTGTATTCTGCCATTAAACCATTAGTCATATCCTGCTATGGGAATTTACACTAAGCGAGAAATGGCATACAGTCTGCTTCTCCTTTGAGAAGACAGACCACGTGCTTTGCAGGCAGTAAGGATACAGGGCTGCTCCCCGTGACCATGCTGAGACTGCGCCTGCCCAACTCACCACCAGCATTAGGAGGACAAAGAGAAGGCAAGAGGTAGGAGATGCAGATAAGTGATACTCAGGCCTCATCTACCTCTGAAAATAGTAAAGCCTTCAAGCAGTCCAATTTAAAATGATGTGATCACTTCTAGTGCACATTTTTAAATGAGTTTAAGCATATGCACTGCAGCTAGAATATGCATTAATGAGTTTTACCTCACTAGCAAGCTATTACATCTACCATGAGTGTCTGCCTTCCAGTGTGACGAATTATTCAGCAGAAAAGCCATTGTTTCTCACCTCATCAATTACCAGAAAAGAAGTTTACACATGCCCATCTATTTTCATACAGCTTAGCTGCCATTTTTAATCAGGTTCTAATTCTTTCCATCACTAGTAATTCTTATCTATTTATCCATGTGCAGCGAAGTGGGAAGTTGGTTTTGAAGCCATAAAGTATTTGGTGTTGTAATTAATATTGTGAATGTGTATTTTTCTTTACTGGCTTGCAAATCTCCCAGTGGGTTTCCTCCCTGCCTGTGTCATGTTACCAGACCTAATGGGATTTATCTGTTACATGTTCTGCCACTGTTTTTTCATATCTGCTTTCACAAATGTGTTATGCTTGGCCAGCTTCGGGGGCAACAATTATAACCAACTTTTCAGTGCCTTTCTCATCAATGCTAAATGTGAATTGCCATATGTCACCTTTATTATGGACTATTCGTGCACAGGAAAAATATACTACTACTTTGAATTACCGATCTCCTCGAGGGAAAGCTAGTGGTGCTGCGGGATGATTACAAAATGGTTTTCTGTCACCATCAAAATGTTCTACGAAACTGTTTGTTTGCGATTTGTTTTTTGTTTTTGCTAGTTGTGGTCTCTTCAAAACAGGAGACTGACAATGGGCGTATCTAGATTTTATATCCGACTGTCCACACCCATTAGTACCAATCATGCAACTGTCCTCACAGATTTTCATGGTGCTACTGGATGACTGATGAGATGGAAACCTGATCTCAGCATTGTCTTTGCAGACTGGAAAAAAGCATGGTGTGTTTGGAAAGAAAAAGATTATGCCTGAGACTGCACACACTAGGGCTGACAAGAGAATGGCCAAAGTTCATGCTGACGCTAAAGGTAGTTTTCCCTGAGTAAGTAAGCAGGCGCTTACTTTTAAACTATGTCTTGAGGAGCTGAGGGTTTGATTTTTATATTTGGAAAGTACTACGTCCACATTTGAGGGAACTCTGGAAATAGTAAAACAGATGTATGGCACAACAATCTGTAAACAAAATAAACTACAGAGGACACTGGAAATCACCTAAAATAGAATTAGTTCTATTCCTGGAGAGTAATCCACAAACAAAATTTGGAAGAAACTAAACAAACCACACAAAGACAAGAGAAAATAGCCCAGGCAATACTAAATCAGTATCATGCAGGGATAATGAAAGAACTTGCTAGCAGAAATAAAGAATACAAATGGGGACATGAAAATGGAGAACATTAAGTATCATCTCTGGTTTAAAACCACGAGACTCACTCTACATGGCAGTAGCCATAAGAGAAAGTGCAATGAAATCTATGAATTCTTTTCAAACGTGCACAAAAGACTCCATTTTTCCATTTTCTGGCAGTCTTTGCATGTTCAGCTACATGGAGATACATCTGGAAAAGATGCTACAGATTTTTTACAGAAAGGCAACATTTGGTAGTCTTTTATTATTAATATTATTTGATAGCTTGTTCAAAGGCTTTCTGCTGTAATAAAGAAACCACTAGCACTATGCAGGCAGAAAGCTGGGTGACCAGAGCCCAGTTTTCATAAGATGCTTGGACAGCAAGAAGCATAAACTGCTACCGTGCAGATGCATGGTGCATTGGCATCGCTCAGCACTTCTGTCTTTGAACACTCTTCCCTCTGTTTTCTTTGAAGTGTAGACCTTGAAGTTCTGGGCTTGGTGGTTTAATCTTGGGCTGGCATCTATGGATGGTGTTGGCAGGAGAACAAGCTACAGGTTCATACTCCTCTTTTCAGCGTTAAAGTATCTGCTAATCTATCTTTACATTTTTGCTAGAAATAAAGCCTTTCACTTGTGTCGTGCCACTGATGTTAAGCATGCAAGGAAATAGAGCCACTGTTTGGTACCGTTTCCTGGTATATGTTCAGTTGTTAGAGGGAACATTAAAATCTGGTCTCTGGCTCCAAGGACAGTGGAGCTACAAAATACAGGGGAAGACTGGCCCTCATTTCCCTCTCGTATAGCAAATAAAAATATGCCTCAGATGTAAATACCCCAGGCACCAGATAGAACCAGACGCACTTAGGACAGCGACTGATGAGAAAGTTCCTTTTTACGACCCCTTACATAAAACAGCTAAAATCATTACAGGGAATTTTCCATGGCATTTTAGCAGCCTGGACATGAAGGTTTTCCTATTTCCAAAATCCTCAACAACTTCGTATTTTTATAATCACTTGCTGAAAAGGATCACTTGCCCTAGCACATAAATGTGCAAAGTGAGATTATAAAAAGTTATTATGCCAGTATAAAAGGTATTCTTCAATAACAATTATTATTTTTCTAAATTACTTACATTGGCAACACATCTACCGTAATCCTTATAACCATTTATGTCAACTTTTGGTTGTTTGTTTTTTTTTTAAATGGGAGTATACCCATTTAAGAAGCAGGATTGCCAAGAAAAGTTAATAGAAAAGCCATAAAGAAACCCATTCCTGAAATTATTGCTTCTTGAGCTTTTCATGTTCTCTCTCGTAACAACTTTAGATATTAAGGGGATTACTTCAGGCTTTACCCAGGAAGAGTATCTCAGTGGAAGAAATACAACAAAAGCAGTGAGTAAGGCAGCCTCAGGCTAAATGTTTATACCAGATTCTTGGGGGGCTCATTGGCAATTTCTTTCTTTATTTTAGAGGGAAGATCTGATGATTTTTCTCACTCATAGAAAATGGCCTCCAATATTTGGGAAGTCAGCTATAATCACAATAGTAGTAAAGTAGACTTGTGGAGAAAATATCCCTTATTCCCAACGTAGAGGGTCACAGGGAGTAGGTCCTGCATGCTGCTAGCAAACCTACAGGAATATGGGTTATCCAGATGTGATGGATGTGGGATATTGTTACAGCAGAACACCACACAAGGAGCCTTTGGGTATTAGGAGCAAATACACTAAGTACATCCATGGCATGTATGTGTTGCCTCCAGTTCTGGAGTTTCCTCTCTGTCAGCTGCTTTGGATTTTCCTGTATTACAGTGCAGGGGACACACATGACAGCAGACTTGGACAGATGCACCTATATGCAAAATTGTGATTCCCAAACCACTATTTCTTCACATCTCTGCGTGGCTCGGTTTTCACCACTGGTGGGTTTTAGCAAGCTTTCTGCTTCTGGACACAAATACACTTCCTGCCATGCTGCTCAACACTAATGGCATTCTTATACCCAATTGATCCAGAAAATAAGCCTTCCTTACTTATCTCCTCAGGAGAGTTTATTTGGCTTGTCTGGAAGTCTAGCAGAACAAACTCCATGCAAAATGTAGGGATGATTACCGCTTGCTTTTAAAACATGAACAAAAATCTCCACCAAATTTTACGCAGTAGTGCAATGATTAGAAGACTCTCTCAGGATGAAGAGAAGAAGGACTCTATTTCTTCTGCATAAAGGAATTTAAATGTACATCTTTCACCTTCTTGGAGAGAGCCTATCACTGGGACTCCCCCAGCTCCAGCAGGCCACCCATGGAGATCACCGATCCTAATAGATGACTGGGCTCAAGCGCGCTGTCCTGTGACTGAGTCTGGTCGCTAGCAAATACTACTGAGCTGTATTTTTTGCTCTCACGTATCGTGTAAAATAAGTTTTACACTTCAGTGTTATAAATAGTAATATACTTACAGGGGTGCTTAGAAGGTTTAACCTCCCCTGCCATCAGCAGAAAGAGTTTTACTGAACACAGGTAAATGATCTGTTTATGCCCAGAGCAAGTACTGAGGTTGTTTTTCCTCCCTATTGCATAAAAGGTTTCTTCAGTCAGTTAGCTCAGCCCATACTATCACGGAAGTGCACTCCAAAGGCATCTTTATAGTGCAAAGACTAACCTGTGGCAGGCAGGTTGCAGGAGAACCGGATCCCAGCACCAGAGGGCAGTGGCAATTACTTTCAAGTTACTTTGGTTTAAGCGCCTACTAGCTACCTGGGAAAGACAAATCACCTTGAAGCCCAACTAGAACGAGACCTATCTACAACATATTTTGTTGTTTCGTTTCTCATACATCTCTCAAGATGTATTTCTTTAATTATTATGTTTTCATCTTAACATTTTAGTCTAATAATTTCACTTTTGATTGAAAGCTAGTTAGAGCAAAGATGGACTTCGGTGTGACTGAGAAACCTTAAGCAGCCATCTCCTCAGTGTGTGGCAAACCCTTCAGTGTATGTCAGTGAAATCTTACAGTCCCAAGCAGCCCAAGTGTCTCATCTGTCTCGTAAAATTAAGTCTGCTTACTGGAAAAAACACTCCAGATAGGAGATTAGCCCCCCACTACCACTGTTAATCAGAACCTACTCAGCAGACATCAGGGTAATATGCAGATGGAATGAGATTTGAGGGACCTCCCTAAATTTATGACAATCCCAGAATCCAGGAGGTATTAAAGAGCTCTAATGTAATCTCAGTTTTTCCTGTAGAATTCAGGATTCGTGAGGTGGGTAAAGGACAGAGGGAGAAAGAGAGAAAACATTCCTATTTTTGTGATTATGTATTCACTTGGAGGAGGAAGACATGAATTCCTGCTCCAAGGACTGTTTATGCATTTTAACCAATGAGTGCTTTAATGAAAATTCCAAGTACAGAAACAAATTACATCTGATCGCTCTACAGATATTTATTGCTAATAGTCATCATCAATCTTAGTCAGAAAACAGCACACTGACAACACCTCCCTTCAACTTCTTTCTCAAGTTTACTTGTTTGGCATGCAAGAAGACAAACCATCAAGGACGCTGCGACACGCAGTAAATTCCTGCTAACTCAGTTCAAACAGAGTAATTAACAGAATTAATCAATTTGAACTGAATGAGATCAAAGAAATCTCCCATCAGTTGACTGTTTAGAATAACTGAAGGAAGATTAATTTCTACCCCAGTGTTCTCTTGATCCCAATAGGTTGTTGATGACAGAAGAGTAGAAAGAAAGCTTTTTATCATCAATCACTGTCATTATTATTCGAACACCCGCTGTGTACAAGGATACACACATTCCTCTATATTTAGACAAGCAAGCAACCTGTCAATAACTGCTGAACTATTAGCCATTCAAAATGACCACTTAGGTAAGAGTGTATGCATGGTAGCTGCTGTGTAGAATATTCAACAGAAAGCTATATATGGAAAAACACAACTTATATTTAAAGTATCAAACCCATGTTTCTCTTAAAGTAAATAACATTAAAGCTATATATATTAGTGATGAACTAACAGCAATGCATCCTTCAATATACCACTTGCACATTTCACACAGGTATACATCTGTATTGTCCTCACATACTGTATTTATACACTAGCTGTAAGTTCTAATTATTACTATAATACTAAAAATATATTGATATATCATAAGGAGTTTATAATAATGAAATAAATTTTAGTAGTTTAATTAACTTGTACATACACTCCTATAATGCAACAAAGCTAGAGCTATCACTTAGCTGAACACACTACTGGCACTGAAATGGGTGACTTTCTGACCTGCAGCATGGGACTCCCCATCTTACTGTAAGCGTTCTCTGGACCCTTTACTACAGACATACTGACATACAAGATGCTGCAGTAGTAAAGTATGGAACTGTATTTTCCTTAGACTCATATTAATGCTACTGAATGTGTAATGTCAGGCTGCAGGCTGGAGGGTCACCGGTTTATGAAAGGTCTCGCTGCCTGCAGTAAGGGAGGGCAAGGGTAGGTGACATGGTATTTCTTCCACTCCAGATTCACATCTTGTCAGTGATTGATGTGATCTCACTGACTTAGATTACACCACTGTGAATAAGGTCAGCCCAGCTTTGGTCATTATCTCTTGTGATTTCACCTTGGCTGTTATGGGCTTTGGGCTTAGTCAACACAGCGTTTTAAGAGTCACTATGCTCTGCAGTGATGCATCTAGCTTTAGTTAACCACAGCAGATGTAGACCAAAGTTAGAGCCTGAGTTATAACATATGGTTAGAGCCTGAGGTTCCTGTATAACATACGGGTAAAGTCAGTCACCCATGAGAGGAACTTGCAGCGGTCTTCCAGGAGTTGCTATCAACCAGCCTCAGGGCAACACTACAGGAAAAGAAGTGTACTAAGCCCTGTCAAGCACTGGGATTTAAGTCTCTCAAGAGAGGATCCATCTGCACTTCAGATTCCAGATGTTGTTTTGGTGAGCTTCTTAAAGTACTTAACAAGGATGGAATAAAAAGGAAGAAGGGATGGAGGAAAGGGAGAGAGCAAAGAGCCAAAAGGCACTACTCAGCTGAATTCAGTAGCTGAAGCACCCACTCAGGAGACAGGAGAGGAGATCTGGTCTCACATCGTTCACCTCCCTGTGAATGCTTTAACCAGCAAGCCATTGGGTAGAGTATTCTTAATCCCCAAGTATTTAGCTGCTTATGAATTTGGCAATAAAGCATCTACTACTGGCACCCATGTCCTAACAGGCCAAAAACCGAACACTTTTATTCCATTTTTATGCATACCTTATTCAGGCAAATTCCCATCGACTTCAAAGGAGGCCTGAAAACTTACAGGCACACAGTTCCCACATTATCTGTGGCTATGTCTATATTTATGCTCCCGTGCATGCCTTGGCATGCCCCAGGGTCCTGCTCCACAGAGCATTCACACCAACGCCCAGCTACAACATGCCATGGCTCATGCTCAGGTTCTGGGCTTGAGCTTTCCTTGGCATGGGAAGTGGGTCTGAGAGGTGCGGGGACAAGGGATCAGCACATGCCTGGGTCTTGCCCTGGTACAGCAGTGGCATTCAGCTTGCGTCTGCTTCTGAGCCCAAGGAATGGGAAGGACTCACACATACCATGACCAGAAGCAGTCTACCTGCTTAAGAAGTTTCTATGTGTGTTCAGCAGAGCACAACTCTCAGAAAATACCAAGTGCAGGAAAGCACAAAAGGCAAACACTAAAAAAAGTGTACCTGAAAAAGTATACGCGGCTTGGGCTCGGATAAAGTGGAACTACGGTAGAAACCCACTTACACCTCATAATCAAAATCAGCGAATGACCCAAGCCAAAATACAGTCACCTGTTAATTAAGGATGGAGGGCATGCCAATCGTTTAAAGTGACTTATTTCTTTAGTCGTTACCATAAATTTTCTTTCTAGTACTAGACTTCTAAGTGTAGCTAGGTAAGGTATGTGTATTGGCCTCATTACAATAGCATATATATGCTAAACATTAAGAAGTGTTCTTTATTTCATTAATTCTTTGAGGTGGAAAAGTGCTGCCATGTCCGTTTTTATCAAAGGGACCTAGAAAACAGTGACTTGACAACATTATACAGACAGATCTCTGTGGACAAGGAGTTTTTAACAGCCTATGGTTTAGTTCTTTGTGTACTCAATTGTAAATGTGTGCTGAGAGAACTGGGCCATTTTCCTCCTTTGTAATGGACATTTGTTTCTCAAATTTCCAAAACACATAATGGATATCATGATCATAGATAGAAAGGTTCTTTACTCATGAATGTAGGCTTAACAACTTCTGATCTTTTTTCTACCTTTTCCTTTTGTTCTCTTACAACTTAGTGACTGTTTTAATCTTATTTTCTTTGTGAAATTTGCCTTGTAATTTTTAATTTGCTGTCTATATCTTAATTTAGTTTGGGTTTCTTAAAATCTGGTTTTCTTTCTACCTCCAAGTGCTTCTGGCCTTCTAGTTTATACATTCTCCCTGTAAGATGAAGTACCACAGCTCCTGTCTCCCTCAATAATAAGTTAAATTCTATGTTTTCAAGAGACTGCTTTGCAATTATGTTTAGTTAGTTCACAGCTATTATTGAACTGAGTTTGCCACTGCACAACCTGGACTTTTTCGTTTGTATTCAAATTGACTTTAAATTTCATATTGACCTGAGTATCAATATTCAATTTATAAGCAACAACAATTCCATTCATGTTCAAGAGGGCATTTCAATCATCTGAAATAGTGTTCCATCTGAGCAATTTCCACAGAACAATCTTATCTGTTGTGCAGAATACTTAATTTCCTTTTAGGTACAGCTTCCCAGAGATAATTTTGTTTCTTGCCAAAATAGTAGCTCTGCCACACACCAGGCACTGTTTAGTTCCCCATTTTTTCCTTCAAGTGAAAACTTTCACATTACTTCTTGCAAATTCACTCCACATGAGAACTGAACTGTTGAAGCTATTTTTTTACTTTGTTAATCCATTTTTAATTTAAATAAGACTTGTTTGTCAGCCCAATCTACAGTGCCATCACCTCTTTTCTTTTACAACTAGCGTTCTTATCCAAAAGCGTTCTGCAGCCTGGCAAACTTAACACAGTTGCTTCTAAACATAAAGCAGATTGTCATAAGATGGTTTTCTCTCAGTTTCGGGCTATCTCCTGCAATCTGATCTCAAAATTAAGGTCCCATAAACAGGGAAAAACACATGGTTTGTTTTGTTTGGGGTTTTTTTTTACAAATATTAAATATTCTTCTCTTTCAGGCACTTCACAGGCAATTAATCCTCTCAGAATTTCATTCTTTCAAAGAGTATGATTTGACTTTTTTTAGTGCAACCTGGTAATTAGACTGCTCTACTTTAATTGTAGGTTATTAAACAATATCCACTGCCTCTGGCCTGAGGTTACTGGAAAAAAAGAGTAGCTAGCTTTTGCCCACCTTTCTTTTTAGAAACTTTTCTTTTTGAAAAGGCAAACTTCTCCTTTAATCCCTCTGTCTGACGCATTTCTTGAGAAGCCCAGATGCAATAGCTGTAGTCCTCAGCTGGTTCTATTCCAGGTCCTTCAAACCTCCCATTTTATTCTACTTTTCTGACACAGAATGCATGCTTCTTTTTCTGTATCTTCTTCAGATACCATAGGGTCCTCTTGGTGGTAATTAATGCAAGTGCCCAGGCTGGATCTTGTAACTGTGATAAATCTTTCTAATTATAACGGGTAAACTGACAAACATATATCGGGTATATGTAATGCTGGAGCTTGTGAAGGAGGGAAGGTGATGCTTTTCCTCTTCCTCTTGCAGTTGATCTGTTCTGGTTCAAAGGAACACATTGCACAGGGAATATTACACTTCTGCCTAAGGTTATTCGGGGTCCAATTATGCTTAAACCCCTGCTTCAGCCTGAGTCTAGAATAAGCTTTGTGGTCATAGGAAGGAGATTCTTATGAACAACAGATCTCCTGTAAGTGAATGGCGAGAGGTAGTGCTTTCTGAAAGGAACCCAAAGTGGCCAGCCCCTGCAGAAAGCCACCAAATATCACACATTTGGGGTACTGATTCTTTCAGACCCATCTACAAACTGCACATGGGCACCTACAACTACGCATGCGGTCCAGTGTGTTCTGGTTCCTGATTCTGGTGTTATCACTATATGAATACAAAGAACTGCCACATAATAAGCTAGGCCCTTCCAGTCTGTTTTAACTGAATTCATTACAAGTCCTTAAATTTGGTGGTTAAAACCACCATCTTCTTTCTACTGATTATTTTTGCTAGTATTAACAACACAATAGGAGGTGGTGTTTGGCCAGCTAGTACTATCAGAGTGCTGCATGACAACCTACTGGCCCCAGTCAGACATCAGTGGGAAAAGGGCACTTAGTTGTAGTCATTGGTGCTCCACAAAAATTAACCCAAAGAGAGGCAGGAAAGACTTCTAGATGGATTGTGTTAGAGGAAACTGGGAGAGCTCAGATCACTTATTCTGGCAAAATGAAGGCTGGGAAGACATCTGATTGTAACGTGTAGCTCAGTGAAAAAGACCTTTTTTTGCTAATAGACCATGTTGGCACAAACCCCAAACCATACTGTGAATAAATTTTGGCTCGAAATTACAAAAAGCACAAGAAGAGCCAGCTTCTCTCACCAGGGAGGATGAGAACAAAAACCTAACGTTGTAAAATAGAGGCTGGCCAATTTATGAAGAAGAGTTATCTGACAAGCTGCCTGCAAAAACAGGAGTTTTGTCTCAGGGGCTCAGTGCAGTGGAGAGATGGTCAACCTTCCTGAACCCATAAGCCACTTTCTCCAGGCTTCACAGAGTCACACAGACTTCAGAGAGCTGTGGGGAGAGTGGATAGCTCTGCAAGTCCCAGATCTTTTACTGTTCCCTTGGGGATTTGGGCTGGATGGCCTCTGCATCCCAGAGTAAGTCATGCCCATTGGCTCATGTCCCCCAGCAGCCTCCAAACCAGTGCAGCCACTCCCACATGAGCACTGTAACCCCAGCATGGGAGTTCATTTGGCGTGCAGCTAAAAAACCCAAGACTTTAATCCCAAAATGTCTCAGTCGCACACACTGAGATGTAACTCTCTTCCACCCTACCGCTCCCAGGTACCAGGCTGTCCCTTTTCCACATTAAGGAGAAGAAAGAATCATCTGGAAGAACGTCTTTAAGAATAGATCTTGGTTTTGTAAGAATTTGTTCTCTGATCTGTATTTTTAGCAACAGTAGCACTAAGAACCACAGTGAAAACTGAACATTTTTACGCTAAATTAGCATCATCAGGGTGAAACATTGTACTGATAACTTGAGAAGATTTGAGATTTAAGAGGCAATAGCGGTGTCCTGGACTGCATGTTCTTCCAAAGCCAAAACACTCACAGCAAGTAAGTGTCAAAGCCAAGGATATATGCCGCTTATTAACAGAAGATGAAGCTACTGCTGAGTTAAGAAGTAGCCTCAAGTTACTAGTATAATTAAAAATGGTGATTAAATAGTAAATGAATGAAAAAATTTAAATTATGAGCAGTCAAAATGCCAAGTAAATAATTTAAAGAGAGATTTAAAAAGCAGTGGGAACACCCCTTGTCTGCTTTTTCTAGTTCTTCATATTACTAACGCTTTTTTACCCTTTCTAAAATAATCCTGACTTTCTTCTCTGTTATTTGCATAGGTTAGCAAGGTTACTTTCCCCTACAATAAACTTCTGCTTATAACGCGTTTGGAAATTGCAGAAGAGGCTTTGCTTGTTCCCATGTGAAACAGAAAAAACTATGCTCGCAAATAGGAGGACGACCCTTTCTGTGGCAGTCACAGGGAACAAAATATGTGTTCATGGATAGAGCTAGGAAACCAAATCAGAGCAGTGGGCATGGGCTGACTGTGGGTTGTTTGGTTATCTAAATGTTTTCCTTTCAGGATATTTCCATCTCCGTTTTCTGTGCTGTTTAGAGTTATTCTTACTTTGGGTAAATAAAAACCTTTCCTTGTTTCATCTAAAGTGTGTCACTGCCTGAAATGACTTCTTTGTTGCTGCGGAGGACCTAAGAAGCCAAGTAATTGCTGAAGCTAAACTAAGAAGGCAGCGTGTGCTGGATCTTCTCACACATACTTCTCTTCACATGCCCTCTTCCACATACTGTGAGAATGAATGCTTTGGTTGGTTGCTTGCTTGCTTGCTTTGGGGGATTTTTATTAAGAACTAAGTAAAAGACCCTCACACATCCTGCAAAAGCAACTAAACTGTATGTCAGGACCCTCACCTGGAATATGGAGGAGTCAACAGACAGTATTAATCTGCTTGATCCAGCACCTTAACTAGCCTGGCAGCATGAAGTAGTTGCACTATTGTGTCCATGGTGGAGCTGAAACGCGGGTTCACATGGGAAGTTTCAGTTAGACTGGTGCTTTCCTGTGAGCAAAGGGGGTTTTCCTGAAGAACTTGCTTCTGTCATCAAAGACATTTTATTAGACCTCTAAAGAATTTCTCACCATCTCCACTTCATGGTAGCCTTGTCCCTGTTATGCCAGATGTGCATTCCTGCTGCCTAGTTCTGTCTGCCACCAACCTGGATGAAGCCATTAGTCTTTCGTGAGTGTTGTACATCCCTATTACTATACATGCTATCTACAGTGATGCAAATAGACACCTGAGCCAGAGTACAGTGTATAATTGCATCATGGCTACGGCACTATGCAGTGTTGAATAAACTCAGTAAAACCAAAGTTCTAACCCCATAATTTTTCCTGCAGATTATGGGGAACAGAGCTCTGATGCACACTTTAATGCTAGTTGCAAATAAAAAGTGCACAGTATCCAGTGGATCAGAGAATACATTTTGAAAAGCCTTTTCAAAACGACAGTGGGGAGTTCAGTAGAGAAGACAGTAGACTCCCCTCCATTCTTAACTCTGGGAACTGCCAACCTGTGCCAGAAACAACCTTCTGCTTAAGACTTGATGATTTTCTATCTAGAGGTCTGTCACAGAGACTGCCTTACAGCACATTCTCAAGTCAGATAGCTGGAGGCATCCACAGTTTTGCTATCACTGCCCTGTTACGGTCCTGTCTCCTCATAGCTTTAAATATACTTCTTTTTTTTTTTGTGAAGAAGCTGTTCACTGCCCACAGCTAAACCCAGAATTTCTGCAGTGTTTGTTACGGGTTACTAGAAATCCCAAATATTTCTGCAAAGCCAAAAAGCCATGTTTCCTGGGTATCGCTGCATTTTTCATTCCTGTCATTGCATTTCTGTTGAGAGACATTTTATGTCCACCAGTTTTCAATTTGATCTTTTTAGTCACTCCTACTCCATGGCTCTGCACTTGTGTTAAGCATGTTGGCATTGTGAAGATGTTCTGTTGCTTGCGCAAGTGCTCAGTTCTCTATGGAAGCAACAGGATCCGTAACTTATGGAAAACTTCTACACGGAACTTCATTCCTCATCTGTGTGCCTTGTTTTTACCACACAATAGTAGCCTGGGTGAGCTCTTCTCAGTGGTGGTATCCACTTCTGCTGGCAATTCTCTCTATTGAATAGAAACTTAAAGTAGATTCTTGAATATAAGTATCTCAGCCTCCTTACAGTCAGTATTAAGTCAGGATTAATGGCATTAAGTGTATAAATGAAATGTATATTTTGCAAGGTCAGTAACATATGGTTTCTTCTCTCTGAGGATTTTACTTATGCTGAAACCATTTCTTCTCCTTATATTCATAAAGGATAGGCTTTTCAGATGCAATTTTTATATATTGTATATCTTTTAACAACACCAGAAGTATACCATTGCTACCAATTCCTTGTTCGTCAAATTAATCTTTTCTTAGCCTTGGTTAAAAGGTATAGATTATATATCAGCTTCTTTTGGATATTTTAAGATGAGGCTGTATGTATGTAGCAAGAGAACCAAGACTCTTGCAGTAGCATTAAGTAGCTAAAGATTCCCAGAACACTTGCTACACAGGCAAATGGCTACACAGTTCACATGCAGCACCCAGGCAATGATGAATCAAAACTGGCCAGTTAAATATCTGCAATGAAATACTGGTTTCACTGAGTTTTGGTATTGATTTCAATGGAGTTTTACACTTAATTTTCCTTTTGTATCACACACTTCGTTAAAGGTAAGAATTCTGTCGCAGCTTGAAGAGGACAAGTACTGTTACTTTCAGTGGCTTTTATTGCACAGGCTGAGAGCTGGTCAGTAAGTCACAGAACCACTATAAAGCCACTGCAGTCACATTAGGTGGTACTTGCCACAGTCTCAGAAGGGACTCAACTCCAAGCAGTAGATACAAAGAACAAGGGAAGCAGTAATGTGCAGCACCTCTTCAGTGTCTTGCCTCTCTGTGTTTGCTGATCGTACGTAGAGAGATGACCATGGCCCAGAAGACAGATGGTGAAGTATAGCCCATATTCCGAAATAAAGTTTACAGCAGGGCAGAGCTTCATCACCAGAGCTCTTCAGTGAGGCCTTTCTTGCCATTTTCTCGCAACTGTTCAGTTTATAGGCCAGTTCATAGTTCATTGTATTCTAGTGGTCATCAAATCCAACGCAGCAGTGACTCACACATTAACAGGATTTTACTGCCAGTCTCCTACAGTTTATTCTTTGCATGGGTTTTCCAAATTAAAGCAAAAGTACGATGACGCCAACCACTTTCCATCATGTTACTTCTGCATATACATCAGCAACAAAGGCTATATATCTTTGCACTTCAGTCACAGACCAGATTATTTCTGCACCTGTGTTTCTTATACTCCTCTTGACCTGCAGTTTTTGAAATTCCTTAAAGTAATTACAGTAACATTTAAAAGTAGTCAATATCTCATCTGAAGCACTACTACACTCTACAAAAAGCCTCACAAAAACTTTAGAAACCTCTTCCTAGATGAACTGGTAGTGGATATCATCTCAGTATCTGATTCGGTTCTTTGCAATAGCCAAGGTTACACTGGAGGTAGCACACCTTCACAAAAAGTATAAAATACAAGTTCATTGTGATTTTCAAGACGTTGCACTCAGCCCCGGTGTTTGATTTCTGCCTGCCTAGACTTGTTTGGAAGCAAATGCTTATTAATGTGAAAGATCAGACTATGTACACCAGGCTCAGCCAGCAACATGCACACTATAGATGGACCCTGCTGATCTATCTCTTTTTCTACAGGAGAGTTGGACAGAAGCGGTTTGGGCAGCACTGGTACCGTAACAGTCAAATACAGTCTCATTTTCAGATGTGTAATCAGGTGTTCAAGACTCTGATTTCTCCATGTTAGAGGAACAGTGAGGCCGAAGGCAGATGTCTTCTGGTATATGTGTCAGTTAGCAGACCTCTTCTGGTATATGTGTCAGTTAGCATGTACAGTCAGCAGCTGCCATAGCATCATTGACTTGTCTTTCTTACACTGTTAGAGTACTCCGAAAAGGGGGTGAAAATTCAACTGTGAGAGCTATTGAGGCTGCACTGCTTCAAGTCATATGTTTATAGATGGGGATATGAGCTGAGATCCTGTCTTCCACATGACAAAGATCACCTGCACAACCTCTGGTATGGTCTCTGCATCCCTCCCACCATGTGGTAACATCTCTGAAGCTATCCTCATCAACCCAGGAATGGGGGCAGAATGAGACTTTGAAGGCATCCTGCAGCAGCTCTGCAAGAGGCTTCTGAAGGTAAAGTTACAAGTCTGAGAAAACAGACCGTGATGTTAGTACTTTCTTTAGCATTCTACTAACTTTCCCCTGTGTACATAAGTGCACACAATACAGTAAGTTGTTTTGTCAGCAAATATAAAGCAAATGGTAGGTGGGAAAATTGGAAGATCGGTTTGAGGGAATAAAGGCACTATTAGCAAGATATGATCATTATGTAGGCATGTCTCCCACTGAGGAGCTTTTGGTTTGTTCACGTGCTTTTGTGAAGAGTGGGAAAAAATAAGAGGTTTAGATGCAGCAGAGAAAATCCAAACAAATGCCCTCACCTCAACCAAGCAAGGACCCAGCACACATCTACAGGCAACTTAATGGGAATTTTGCCTTATTCATCAGTGCTGCAGTTCCAGGTGCCCTTAGTGATAGTGGTTTTTATTTCATAAATTATAGTACAACCCAGAAGTTGTTTATCTCTGGTCATATAATGTGGTTCCTATTTAAATTTAAGTTACATGGTCTTACCTGTTTGCAGGCGATTTGACCTTTTGCTTGACTTTATTACCTACAAGCACATTTTTAGACAGTGATACCTTTCTGGTTTGGAACATGTTGAAAATGAAAACACAGCAACATAACAGCAGGCATTTCTCAGTGCATAAAGGATAATAAAACTGGAGATTCTGAGATTACTGTGCAACTCAATGAGTTTTCAAATGATCAGTTTAGCAACCACCACTCCATCATTCAAGTGAGTGCTGAGAAAGACTTTTTTCTGGTATTAGCAGATACTCAGTTTATAATATGATAACATATTATTCCGAATCTTAGAATGAGCCAAATTCATTTTTCTCCTAAATAACCTATGCTTAACATTTTTAGTGCAAAGATATGAAATAAAAATAATTTTTTTCAGCTTTGGTGCAAGGCTTGGTCCCAGTTAAATACAGAAATAAGCAACATATTTTGGCTTAGAACATGGAATTGGCAGGGTTTCTTCTATTTGTGATTGACAAATAGAAGTTCTGAAAGGATTGCTATAGAATCCAACTGATTTTATATACTGAGATTTACATACTTATCAGGAGTAGGAAAAAGTGAGCCTATGAGCTCCATTAAGTTGATTTCCAGCTGATCTATCTGTGTCCAGTATATTGTTCCAGTACAACAACTCCTAAAATTACTGAATAATCTTGGGGAAAAAAAAGGTATTTTTCTCTGGGCTTCTCTTCCCACCACGTATCATCAGTAAAAAGCATTATATTATAATCTTAACCCTGAACCCAAAGTAAATAAAATAATTTCCTAATTCAGTTTATGTATTTTGAATCACTTGATTTCACCATCAAGCTTTTAAATAAGTGGCTGGTTTAAGTTGTAAAGAGTCCAAGACTAAGAGAAAAATTAATCGAGATAGTAGAATATACTTGGAGCATCTGAATTGTTTCATATGCAGACTCAGAATTCACAGGAAATGGCAGGTTTTTTGTTACATGTAATCCACAACAGACGTTCTTCATCTAACAGAGGTTATTTAAACTAATATGGGATATATGGATACCCCTGAAGATCCTCTGAAGTAAGACACTCTAGATGATGGTAGTAGCCTTTAATTTGACCCAAAGATCAAACTAGAGCTTTTGATGACTATCACTTTACTGATACTTAGTTTCCAGGAATTGTAATTCTTTCGGCTATTAATCCCAGTAACAAAAGATCTGTCGTAATGAAAACAATTTTTCATTCTTCATTATAGTTATTTTTTAACATTTTTTAGATAGATTTTTTCTATCTGAAAAAGTGATGTTCGTGGATCTACAAATGTATCAAGTCTTTGTTTAAAATCCAAACCATGTCTTTAAAATATCCCCATTTTCACCCCAAAACAGGCAGAGACATGAACCAACCTCTCATGGAGGAACCTTTCCTGTTCACTCAGTGTTACCAGCCCTGTGGCCTCACACTTGTACAAATCCCTGAGCAGACAATGCATTTCTAGAGCGCAGTTTCTTGCCAGCTGGAATCAGAATTTCAAGGTAGGCTTTTGTTGTTGTTACTTGTTTGTAAATGCACTTCATAAGCCAGAATCAAAGATCTGCCTCAAAGTTAAAACTAGAAAGCTGCCTAAAAGTGCTACTTTGTGGCCCCTGGCCGCATGCAAAGTTATCTGCTACAAGAGGACTATTCATCCAGGAGAAGAATGAAGCTCTGGAATTTTAGTTTCAATTTAAGAAAAAAGACGCTACATCTGGATTTATTATGTGCCCTAAATAGGGGGGGAAATGCCTTTCTTTTAGCTTAGATATTAGTTGAAGCTTAGCCTAAGCTATTAGTTGAATAGCTTAGGCACTAGTTGAAGCATTTTAGATATTACAAATAAAAGAAACTGATAATTTAAAAAAAAAAAAACACCACAATGATTCTCTACTTTTTTTAAGTAGAACTTTGCAGAAAGTGCTGCTTCAAGCTCACTAGTTGGCAATTGAATGTTTTTGCTGTTTCATGTGGGTTCATGTATCACGAATTTTGTTTCTTATTTCACATTTTTCTGCAATAAATGCACCAGTTAAAATTAATTTCTGCTTAAAACATTATGAACCAACAAAGGAATTTTGCTTTTATGCCTAAGAACGACTTGTCTTTATAGATCTGAGAGTGCAGATTCCTGCAGAATGTGTGAATAGCGTATTTTAAAGAGCAATTCTAAAATCTTCCTCAGTGTGTCGTAACACAGAAGACATTAGTCTTTTTAAAAATATGAAATA
Source organism: Nestor notabilis (assembly GCF_000696875.1). Taxonomy (NCBI): domain Eukaryota; kingdom Metazoa; phylum Chordata; class Aves; order Psittaciformes; family Psittacidae; genus Nestor; species Nestor notabilis. Next base: position 29,088 of record NW_009916344.1, on the reverse strand, counting down.
AACCCTACTGATTAGTTATTTAAGTGTCTCTGCAATGCAATGGATTTATTTCAAGAATTAGAAGACATAGTCATAGTCTTCCTTTTGAAGGGCTGATTATGATGAAGTTTGAGAAAGATAAAACCTTACTGTTAATGCTGCTCTGTTAATCATCGGCGATTCAGCAAAAGGATTAAAGTAACAATCTAGAACTCAGCCTGTCACAATTGTCTCTTATTTTACTGAAGTGGGATTGTTTAGTCTAATCAGAGAAAGGACTTTAATTCTTTAAAGCATACAGGGATGGAAAGCTGCAGAGCTGTACTCAGGTTAGTATGATCTAGTCTGACAGAGCCAAGAGTTAAAAAGCTCTCTGAAGAAAGCTCTATCACTAGGCATCCTTTTTCTGACAATGGGATCTCTTCTGCCTGTTCTTCTCTCTTCTTCCCCAGTCCATATAGAGTGAGCACTAAATGGCCCAGCCTCGTCACTGCTGGCTCTTGGCCACTGGCCTTCCCTAGGTCCCACCACTAGAACCCCTTGCTTTGACACTATAACCTCGCACAGCTGCAAAACAGCATTACATCTATGACAGCTACAGAAATTTACAGAGAACACAGCATCTACTTATTCCATCAAGTGCTGTTCTTACTATTTCAAAGAATAAACAGCGATGAAAGCAAGCTGATCTCCAGCTTATTCCAAAGCACTAGGAACAGAAGCTGAACACTGAAGATAGGCTGACATTCTGCAACAGTCACCACTGACTGGGATTTAGTAGAGTGCTATTGCAACAATGCTTCAATTGTTGCAAAATGCTATTGCAACAAGGAGGCCAAAACTCAAAAGTTATGTCTATTTTAACTCAGTGCTTATACAGAAAAATCACACTGGGCTCTTTTGCTCAAACATTTGGGATGGTTTGTATCAACAGGAACCCGAACCTGACAAGCTTGAATAGTCAAAGTGTGCAGGCAAAACTCTTGAGAAAAGAGTTTTTAGCTCTGGCCTAAAATCCTGAGGATGTGAAACTCAGGTAGAAAAAACCAACCAACCAACCAAACCAAACCCAGGAAAGCTGTACTAGACTTGGACTATGTTATATTACATTTACCTGTGAATCTGCATTTTATCTTTACAGGGAACACGGTTTGAATAAAATCGCCCCTCTCCTGGCCCACTCTGACCTCCCTTTAGAAAGATGTGCTCTCTTTGAGTAACTCAAATATCATGCATGGACAACTCTACGCATTTGCTGTAATGTTTCATGTAGTGAGTGTTGTCTTAAAAGATGAAATTGCTAAAAAGTGGTCACGACTATTTTAAGTCATGTATTTTTTTTCTCTCCACCAGTCAAAAATAAAGAAGGATGTAATAAATAAAACAGTGGAAGGAGGCCAAAAAGCTATTTGTCTTCATGTTAGTTTGTGGTTTACCGCATCATACTGAAGATCTCTGCATTATACAGCATTGAATGTTATGTGAATCTGCCTGCCAGCATAGAGTGGTTCCTTCCTTTTCCAGAAGTGGATGAAGAAAGTAAATGCTCTCTTTTAATTACAGATTAATTAAGATGGGAAGTGGTTATGCATATGAGAAAATTAAACCACCATATATTTTATCTATGTCAATCCATCACATTAAAAGTAAGTATGAAAGGTCTACTTAATCTCAACATGATGCCTCTCAACTTCTCAAACATGCTTTGTCAGCACTGCTTATCTTTTTGACTTCATAAAATTTACAGGTATTAGGAATTAATCACCATCTATTTTTTTGCTCGTATCTTTTTCAAACCCTGTCTCATTATCTTCTCCCAGACATTTTTCAGCTTTCCCCTGTTCCTGCACTTGGTATACATCCGAATTTAAAACCTAGATCACAGTAGATGTCTCACCAAGGGTCCAGAGAAACACAAAGCATACATACTAAGCATATATAAATTTAAAACGTGTCTGCAAGCTAAGTCCTTATAGCTGTAGTGGGCTGACAAATGCCTGCCTATATTTATTGATGCAACTCCTTAACTAATCTACAAAACTAGAAAGTTTGAAGACTAACGGAATAATAGAACAAAGGCTACAAGAATAAAACATCATCTATTTGGCTGGAGCATGATCTATTATGTACGAAAAATATTCGCAAGGTAACCAGTTAGTCAATCAATCAGTGCCAGTTCTGGGATAGCCTGCTAGTTTTCTCCTCTGCTTTCAAACATAATACCTATTTCTAAGGCATTTAGAAGCATGGGAGGTATTTTCTCCTTCATTTTCTTCACAGCCTCTCATCTCAGCTTCTCCAGTACCCTCAGAGAAAAGAAGTTGATGTGCTGATTGTGGTATTAGGCTGTTTATGATTTTTCCTTACTTCTGCTATTAATTCACCTTTCTCATTTTAGATTATGGCTTTTGTGGCAACACCTGCCTTGCAAATACTGAAACAGCACCAATAACTATCAAGATATTCAGATCAGTAACTCTAAAGGCGTACAGATTAAATGGCTATTAGACACATCCTTCAAAGCAAATCACATCTGATCTTGTTGGCTTGGTTCTGTTATGGGTTTTTTGTTTCAGAGAGAACAGATTTGCTACTTCCTTTCCTTTTCTTCTGAAAAGTACTTGTCAAATACAAATATTGTGTTGGTGCAATTTCACCCAATAGACACCAAATAACTGAAGTTAAAAGTGAATAATAAAATAAACACAAAGGGCTACATATTTTGAAAGCATCGTTCAGCATAATCAAGCATTTAAAAGAAAGATAAATTTTAGTTCACTTTCAGAAATGTTGAACCAGTGATCCAGAGGAGACACGTAACTCTGCAAACAACAGAACTGCATCAAAGACTGAAGTTCTGTTACGTGGCACTAGAGGTTCATTATGAAGGTGATAAGTTGTTTATTCCCAACCCAACAAAACTACTCCTGGTTGTGTTTACTCTTATGTTCAATGAAGACTGCAGACAACCAAGCAGAAGGTGAAGATTCCTGCTCACAAACAAAAACCATACATGCATCACATTGGAGGGAAGCAGACATTTTCTGAAGTTATTTTGGGGGGTAAAAAAAGACAAAAAACCACCACGACTGAGAAAAAAAATAGACAAAAGCAAAGGAAATATTCTAAACCTCGAAAAGCTCCTTTTGTGGTGGCTCAAAAGACTCATCTCTAATTCAGAAACCTACAGTGCAAGTCCCTAGTCTGAGAGAGATTTGCAGATAGATTTTCCTCTTTCATGCAGCCTCAGCACTACAGCATTAATCTTTGCTTTCTCAGATTCTGGCTAAGATTTTCCTCAGGTCCTGAGAAAACTTTCCTGCCAGAACTTACATACCTGCTGATAATTCCTAAATAAAACCACAAGGATCTCCAATATCTGACTGCAGTAGGGACTACTCACATTAAGATATTTAAGAGAAAACACATTTTAAGTGGGCTTTTCTGGGTAAAGATCATTCTCTTCAACAGTTTCTCAATCTCCAAGCTCCAAATTTGTCATCACACTGTTATATGTGAATAAATTACGTGCAGTATTTAAGTGATATTTGTGATCACAGCAAAATTAAGGTTATCTCCAACTTCCCAAATAAGTGTTCTCAGTAGCAGCATACTGGATAGCTGACGCAATAACGTCATTCGGATATAGCAAACCTTCCATGCATACATACATGTTTTATGTCTAAACAGACCTTACTACAAAATCAAGACTTCAAAGGAAAGGCCATTAACTAAAATAAAACACCTTTATCTAGAATGGATATGTACATCATTGTGGCATTTTCTCTGATTTAATTATTAACCAAATAATCCAATTCTACATTCTAATCCATCCTCTCAAGTTATGGAACCTATAAAAACTGTAAAGTTTGACTTAATTAACTATTTGTCTATAGTAGTGGTACTTACAGTAAAAATTATGTCTTGCTTGTGGGTTCCTCATTTGGTGATGTAATAGTCAGAAGTCACCATGCTTTTGTTCTAAGATCCAGCATTTCCCTTATTGCTGTTTTTAAGGAGTCTTCCAAACAAGTAATTTCATCATAACATATTCTCTTCTGCAGTACAGGTGTTCTTTCTGTGTATTTCCTGTCCAAAATATTCAATGTACACATAAAAATAAACTGTTAAGTTATTTACGATACATGGCATTTATATCATGTTTTACATTTTCACAGTACCTTACAAAGGGCAGCTGACTGAACAGGTTATGAAGCACTTAGAAACTTGAACCAAAATTGCCTTGAGTCCTTTAAAAGATTCAGTAATTGCATGTCAAATGTCCCAAAAGGTTTTAAAGGACCACAGATTCTTTACTATAAACTAATAGACAAAAATCAGTGTTCCCACTAATTCTTCCTTTCTTAAGCAGCATTCACGAGACATACACAGGCAGCATGTAGTTTAATTGCTGCTGAAAGATCCCCGGCATGTTTTAGAGTCAGGCGTGCCTCGAACTATAAAATCTGCTCCATTGTTTAAAGACGAAAGATTTACATTGCTACTATTGCTTTTTTAATCTGTGAGTTTCCCAGGCAGCAGTCACAAGCACCTTTTCCCAAGCAGCTTTTAACCATCTTCTTTCAACTGTATCAAGAGTTATTGATGAGAACGAAAGAGAAGGGAATAAAATACTCCTTAGAGTTTGATCTTACTTTCTGTAACTTCCACTCTTCCTCCCCATGGGCTGAAGTATTATGATTATCCCAATTCTAAATGTTGACAAAGGATCCTGATTTATTTAGCTCCCTACCTTCAGCTGCACTCAGATTTGCCAATTTCAGCTGCCAGTAATTTGAGGCATACTCTTTGCATTTTTATTGACTCCTTAAAAAAATAATATGACATAGCTATTCCACATTCCATAAAATCATGTAGGAATTTTACACAGAAAAACTGGTCTGTTAGTCGTAATTATTGCAACAGTCACCTAACAAAGTAGACAAAGAATGCTATTTGTATGGCGGTCATATAACCTTAAATTTCTGACATAACATTTTAAATATCTGAAGATATGGCAGCAGATTCAGAGAATGAATGTAACTATCTCTTTCTCTCTTAAACATTCTGTAATCCTTTTGTAAATATAGGCATCCACAAACAAATGAAGATTAGGCTGGACAGAGCCTTGGGCGACATGGTCTAGTGCGAGGTGTCCTTGCCCATGGTAGGGGGTTGGAACAAGATGAATCTTAAGGTCCTTTCCAACCCAAACCATTCTGTGATTCTATGATTATCATCAGTAAAAGAAAGTCTGGCTCGACCCTTGAAACTTTAACTTGTAGCCAAACACTTGTGCATGCTTGCTTCCCAATCCACTTCTTACAGTCCCAGTTCTTTTATGGCCAATATATGAACTCCTCTACACAAAGAGAAAACGATTTGAAAAACCTGTTTCTGAAGGTTGTGTTACAGAGAACTCCTTCCCACTCCTATTCAGTTATATTAGGTATTCACATACCTAACTTTCACAACTTTCCACCAGGAGCTCTACAACAATATTTTTCTTAAAGCCCTGATGTCTGAATTCAGGCAAATATTTTAGAGCACCACATGATTTTCTTTGAGTTCTTGAGGTGCTGTTTGCATTGAAGAGCTGGAAATACAAGCTGTAGTTGACAAACACCACATAAAATAAGATCGCAGTAGTATTTTTTATTGACTTTACAACTTCATACTTACCAACAGCCTGACAGCTATGATGAAGCTGTAGATGCAAATTAGAGGAAAATCTGCCTTGCAGCAAGACTTAGTTATATATTATTTGTTAATAAGTCACTAGTGCAAGGAGTTCTTTAAATTAGAGAATATTTTATATTTTTGTGCATTTTAAGCACAAGATCCCAGCTACTCTGTAAGCAACTGCTCTCAGTAACAGCTCTGATGGACAGTGCTCCTCTGCTCCCATTTAATTTGAAGTGACACAGCTCTTTGATCCAGTTTTCTGTCTCTCTGGGAAAACAAACATGTAAATGCTGCCACCTAAGAACCAAGAAAAATCAGTCCCAAAGAAAACCAAGCCCAGGAGCTTCAGGTCAAAAACAAGTAAGAAGTTCTAGGAACGAAAAGCATCAAAGATGGTCAAGCAGCCTGACACTGTGTGCTGGAAACATACGTTACCAAGAGATATTTTCCACACTACTTTGATTGCTTGGGTTTTTTTCTACAGGCAAAACATTTTCCTGGTGTGCATTTCCACAGAAATGCTTTCAGATGATCAATTCTCTTTATTTAGGCCATTTTTGATCATTTGGTTATTACACAAGCACACAAATTGCCTGTTCTCTTTCCTGTAAGTTGTGTAACTCATTTCTGTGAGCAATTGCCACAGCTTTCTGTAAATCTAGTATGCCTGCACTGGAGTACTGTCAATATTTGGGAATATATGAAATTAGTTCACTTAATAGGAGTCTATTAATGAAAATCTTCGAGCGTAAATACAGAGTGTGGAAAGAGTCTGACTCTATGAATCAGAGACTAGTTAACAGGTTTTCTTGGAATTCTTAGGGGAATGGGAACTCTGCTGAGTTGTCCCCTGAGAATCAAGTGTTCCACTTCTGGCTGTGTTCAAGGCCAGACTGGACAGAGCCTTGGGTGACATGGTCTAGTGTGAGGCACCCCTGTCCATGGGAGGGGGTTGGAACTAGGTAATCTTAAAGTTCTTTCTAGCCCAAACCATTCTATGATTCTATGAGATATCTTGCGCAGCACACCCTGGAGGCATCCATCATCTTCTTAATCTTTACTCTTCAACCCTGTACTCAAAAATGTTTTCTTGGGATCTCTTTAGTCTCTGCTGTAGAATATAGTTACAACAGATGGCCCAGAAGATGTTCATCTCAGGGCAATTTTAGAGTTAAAAAAAGATAATAATTAGTTCCAGAAGTTTATCTGCTTTATGAAATTGTTTGGGCATATTTGTTGCTTAATTCCATATTTTATCCATTTATCTGTAGTTTTCCTCCTGTGTTGACTGCAGTTTGCAGTTCTGAATATATTCTCAAAAAAGCATGAATTATTCATTTCAACAGAGTTCAAGAATATTCTTAAACCCTCAAAATTACTTTACCTATTCCTCCATTTCCATCAAAAATTTCAGGAATCAATTCCAAGTTTCTCTTTTAAATGGAATTTTAGGACATGAAAATAGCCAGTTTTGACTGATGTACCACAAATGCATCTCTCACTCACATGCAATGCATATGCATAGCAATCTATGCTTTTGAGCACAGTAGCATTATATGCCTAACCTTGGAATAAACCCCAGAAGCACTTTCCCTAATGTATCAGAGAAAGTTTTACTTGGCTAGATATACTATCGATAGAAGACGACACAAGAAAACATGCAAAGTTTCAAATGCCTTTTTGGTCTTCTACCATCAGATAGAAACCTGTTCACGTTTCGTGACAAATAAAACAAATTACTCAAATTGCCCTTCTCCGAAGGAGGTAATAAAAGACTTTCCTGTTTACAAAGTTCAACAGAGTTCAGATGCTTGTCTCACACCTAAGGCATGGAAAGATACCGAAGAGACAAGCAGGAAACACTTGCTTGTCACAAGACAATTAATAACAGCCAGTTACTATAAATGATAGGCTGAAGACATCCACTTACTTCCTTATCTGGAGTAACTAGCTTCAATTTCCAGTATCTGAGAAAATGGGCCAGCTCCAAGCATGGCCCAGGTTCAAAGCCACTGCCCAGGGGTGAAGGTGCCCCAGGGGCAGGGGATGGTTGCCCATGCAGGCTGCAAGCTCCTGCAGGCTCAGCACGCAGGCACATGGCAAAGTTCTCACTCGAGGTTTCATCCCTTTAACACACTTAGTCCATGCAGAGGGGACAAAACAAAACAAAACAAGAAAATCAGTTCTCAACATCCTCCTAAAGCCTCTCTCACTTGCACCTGAAGGTATGATGTCCTTTTCCTGCTTCCACAAAAAATCAGACAGATGAGTTTCAGGAACAGTTGGAGTTGATTTTAACTGAACTGTCTGACATTGTCCTGAAACAGCGAGGACTGCTCACCAACTGCCTTACAGTGGATGAGCTTTCATAAGCTGTTGTTTGCTGCCTCTGCTCTAGCTATCAGTTCTCACGTCAGGCACAATGCCTGGCAATAGTCCTACAGGTAGGTTGTAAACCTGTTAATCCATGAAATGAGGAGACAAAAGCAGCATTTCAGGAAGCAAGCCCCAAGTGAGGTTGGGTAAATAAAGCAGTGCACTCTTTCACTGAATCTGTGGCTATCTTTATTTAAACACTGAGTGTTTTCCTTATTTAGATAAAGACATGAACTTGTGAAGATGTAACTTTCCTAAAAGTGTAAAGTTTTACACATCCATACCGGGTATGGCATTTATAGAGATAAAGTGCACAACTGAAAGGTTATGTCATTAGCAAAATATACAAAGTAAGTATTCAGGACCTGGGGCTACAGGGCCTAGTGAGGTGCCCCTGCCCATAGCAGGGAGTTGGAACTAGATGATCTTAAGGTCTTTTCCAACACAAACCGTTCAGGATTTATGGTTCCATGAAAATCTCAACAGATCAATTCCTTTTGAAATCAATGGCAAAACAGCATTTTGGAAAATGCCCACATACAACTCTTCAGAGTCAGAAACATAAACTATTTTTCTAAATAAACATTTGTTTCCTTTTGAAGACATATGAATCCCATCTAGCCAGTCCTCTGTATTCTTTACAGGTTCCATAATACACTTCTATTCAAAAGCTCATGTCATTTTACTGAGGTAATATTGACTCTAGTCTATTCTACAAATACTTGGGCAAAATAAGGTACCTTAACTGTGCCAGAACTGAAAGAATTAGGGATAAAACTGCTCCTGCTCGATACCTCAGTCCCTGAATTACACCACTTACAGAAAAGTCATAAAATGCCTACAAAATGGTGACACTGCTGGAAGGTAAAGGTTTGAATGTAAGCCCATTCAACATCATCACACAGTGGCACCATTGACTTGAGGTGTAATTAAACTATTTCAGATGATTATTTTGTTTTCATCTAAGAAATGGGAAATACGGGAATTGAACTATAGATTTTAGATGCAGTATTATATTTTTAAAGCATAGACATCTATGTTGACACAGAAAGCATTGTTACACAGTAGGAACATCACACCACACTGACACACAACCACAGCGAAAGTAAAAGGTGATGAACTCAAAACTGAGAGAGAAATCCTGTTTTTGACAAGAATTTACAAGATCAGAATTAATGTAGGCATTTACATGACCATTTTTAACGTAGAATTATATACAGAATTACGTACTTCTTATAAAAACGTCAAAGAAATAAAATAATTTGTAGAAATTAATAAAAATTCTCTTTGCTAATATTTGAGGACTCATATAAAAAGTGTGAGAAGACAATAACAGAGTCAGAAAGGCTAAGAAGCAAAATGAAGCAACCAAGAGTAGTCATAGAATCATAGAATGATTTGGGTTGGAAAAGACCTTAAGATCATCTAGTTCCAATCCCCGGCCATGGGCAGGGACCATGTCAGCCAAGGCTCTGTCCAACCTGGCCTTGAACACTGCCACTGACCCACCACTTCTTTGGGCAACCTGTTCCAGTGCCTCACCACCCTCACAGTAAAGAATTTCTTCCTTATATTCATCCTGAGCTTCCCCTGTTTAAATTTGAACCCATCAGCCCTTGTCCTGTCGCTCCAGTCCCTGATGCAGAGTCCCTCTGCAGCATCCTTGTAGCCCCCTTCAGACACTGGAAGCTGCTCTGAGGTCTCCACGCAGCTTCTCTTCTCCAGGCTGAACAGCCCCAGTGTTCTCAGCCTGTCTCCATACGGGAGGTGCTCCAGCCCCTGAGCATCCTACTAATACTTTGAATGAAAACCAAAGGAAAGTAACAGACTCTTTACTTCACAAAGGAAAAACCAAACAGATGACTCAGAAGTTTGAAGCCTAAGGTACTAAGGTAGACTATGCAATTAACATAGTTTCGGTTTTAACTCAGTCTTGCCTTGCTAAGCTGGAGTTCCCTCCAAGAATAAGACTTCCCATGTCTTCTTGCAAAATCTGCATAACTGTGAGGTAAGTATATTGGCAGTCACAAAGTTGGTGTTAAAATAACATTTATGCTGTGGCCATAGAAAGGCCTGGGAAGGAAAAATTAACCATTACGGCCATTTTACAGGGAACGGTGTGGTATACAGATGTATTTGCCTTTTAGGGGGAAGGACAGGAGTATCACAACAACTTGTATTTCAAAGAAAAGCGCTCTTATCTTCAATGATACTGCGTCAGTCTTTGAAATGGCCTCTAATCCAACAGTTAGGAGAAGGAATGAGTGCTCATGAAATCAGCTGGCAATTTGGAGGAGAGAATGGAGAATGAAAAGGGGGAAATCTGGGACACCAATAATCCCATTCTGCCCTGTTTTAGTTTGGTGCAGCAGCTTTCAGCTATTTACTGCATTCATTTCTTCTTCTAAGATCATCCTCCTCCAAAGAGCACAGAAACAGCCTTTCCTTAAGCACCTGATCTCTTCATACATGCTTTACAAGCATGTATGGAGCTTTCTAATCTCCAGCCCAGCCAAGGACAGATTTAAAGAGCTGAATTCTGTCCCTCCTGGATGAACAGAATCAGATGGACACTGTTGGCAGCTATATCCGCAGTAACTTGCTGTGCCCAACAGGTCTGCAGAGACAGGATTAATTTGAAGACCGGGAGACTGTATCACTAGAAAGAGACAGCATAACTCAACATCCCTAGCATGAAAATGGAGTTATTTATGCCACTTTTCATTAAACAACTAGAACTTTTCTTCAATTATGCAAGCGCACAGTTGCGTTTTAGAAAACATGGGTGCTTTTGTATACTTGAGGCAGATGGATAGCTGCTGTGTCTTAGAAAAACAGAGCTGCATGTTAGAAAAACAATACCCTTAAAATATATATTCAAACTTTTATATATCAAATAGGTGACACCAGACACGCAAACATTTTGCACGTGTCGCTTGTGTTTGGTTCAAATGTTTTGCTTGATGAAGGGAATGTGACATTAGGAAATGATAATGAGCCTTTCTGATGGGTCTGACTGCCATGCGGGTAGCATCTCTGGAGCAAGACTGCTCCAGAGTTGCTCACATGCCCACCACCCACTCAGCATTTCTGCCATAAGGTTCAAATCCGCACTGGTATTATAAAGAGATGAGAAATCTTACCCAAGAAACCTCAACACATAAATGGATCAAACCAAGAGTTTAAGTTAATAGTTATACTTCATAGTTGGTAGTTGATAGCTATACTTCACTTTCAGCACTGCTGGGCAGTGTATTCCAGATGCTATGGGTGCTGTGAAGATCTCCAACTGCCTTTATCTGAAAGAAGGCAAAAGCTCCATAGTCCTTTGGAAAGGCCAAGACCAGTAGCTCTCTCAGTAACAGGGTTAAGAAAATCCAAGTCTGCAAGCTGTCTATTATTAAATATAACAATTATGTTAATGGACTGCCATTAGAGATGTACCTCAGCCTTTCTAATGATTTCATAACCATGAGGAACAAAATGATTTCTGTTTCCCATGGAGTACATATGTTAGATTTAATGGTCTGAAAGATAAATAAGAAGTGAGCTACTAAATCCATATTAGCATTCAGCATCCATGAAATATAAAATGTTCTCCACTGCACTTAAACAGAAGTCATTAAATATTTTCAGATCATAATCCAAACCATGGCATAATCTTTGCCCAGCAGGCAAAAGGCATAAACAGAAATATTTCCAGTCTGTACAAAGTATCAAAAATCACCATTGAAACACGACAAGGTGCTTCGAAGCTGCTGTAAATTGTAGCATGGATTTCCTCCTGCAATGAGACAGTGAGATGATGACGACTGGTATGCTTGAGGAAGAGAATGTATTCTTCTCTAATTCACCAGGTGAGGGAAGAGTCGTACAAAAATTAGATCCTGTTCCTGCTTCCTCCTGTCATGTTAGTTCCACACTCAAGAAAAGATCTTATAAGGATATAGAGGTGTCCTCCTACTCCTGTGCCACATAAACATATGTTTCAAGGACAGTCAGACTGGGTAGGAAGTAAGAAAGACAGGCAAGGGTGAATACAAGAGATGACTCCATGTCTACTACGTGGACTGCAGCAACCTGGAAAAGCAAGCTCAAGGCAGGGCAGGAGAAGTGCAGGAGCTTTCCTGCCTCTTGTCTAACCCAGAGCCTTTATAAGCCATCTTTGTAAGCTAAGATGGCTGCAATTGTCCCAGGAAGGGGCTGGGGAATATGTTGAGACGGCAGCGTAAGTACCCAAGCTCAACTCAAATCATCTTGCCACCACCTATTATCAGGACAGGAGCAGTTAACCCCATTTCAGCCATAGCCTCAACTACTAACTTTTGCAATAGAAATGAATATTATTTCCCATGTTGCTGGAAAGTTTTGCAGCAGCTCTGTCACAACACAAGTAGCAAGAAAAAACTAATCTCTGACTTCTTTTACCCTATACTTTCCAGTGATGTGGAAATTACATGTGTCTGACTTTCCTTCTCACCAGCCTGTCATTTTATGTTGTTTCTGCATTTCACCCAAATGTTGCCAGAACAAAAACCCAAATAATCACACATACTCCTAAATCCACTTGAAGGCACTAAATGCAACAATGTGGTATCTATTACATTAAAAATCCAAGCACCTAAAAGCATGAAAATGAATAATTAAGAACATCAACCTGCTGCCCACAATACAGCCACATTATGCCTGTTTCATCATAACTTACTGTCACACCTTGATTTTTTTAAACTGCATGATTTTATTTTCTTGATGTCAGTAGCTATATATGTTC
>NW_009916344.1:15385-16246 GCF_000696875.1 Nestor notabilis | reverse complement strand
AAAGAGTGGTATCCAGGTGGAAGGTACATAGAAACAGCAAAAGAAAATATATAACAAAAGAAACATTACTCAACTTTTAGAAATAGGTTGTATTAGATACTGCTTCTTGGCTTTTACTGGTGTCTAGTGGGGAATGAAAGCCATGAGGCACATTAACTTGGACCCATAAGATCTAAAAGGATCAGAAAAAGTAAGCCCAAAAGACAAAGAACATCAAATGCAGGATGGTCATTTAGTCCAGAGATAGAACTGCTATCATAGAATGGTTTGGGTTGGAAAGGACCTTAAGATCATCTAGTTCCAACCCCTCTGCCATAGGCAGGGCCACCTCACACTAGCACAGGCTCTGTCCAGCCTCGCCTTGGACACCACCAGGGTTGGAGCATTCACAACTTCCTTGGGCAACCCATTCCAGTGCCTCACCACCCTCACAGTAAAGAATTTCTTCCTTATATTCATCCTGAGCTTCCCCTGTTTAAGTTTGAACCCATCAGCCCTTGTCCTGTCGCTCCAGTCCCTGATGCAGAGTCCCTCCCCAGCATCCTCATAGGCCCCCTTCAGACACTGGAAGGCTGCTATGAGGTCTCCACACTGTCTTCTCTTCTCCAGGCTGAACAGCCCCAACTTTCTTAGCTTGTCTTCATACAGGAGGTGCTCCAGCCCTCTGATTATCCTCGTGGCCCTCCTTTGGAATTGCTCCAACAGCTCCATGTCCTTTTTATGTACACAATACTCCAAGTGAGAGCTGCTCCAGCAAAGATGTTCTAAAGCTGCAAACAAATGACCATCCCCAGCACCAAATCACAGCATTTTCCACCAAGTTCCTATCGCACCTGAGCAGGCATCTCATAGTTTTAGGAA
>NW_009916344.1:12432-15373 GCF_000696875.1 Nestor notabilis | reverse complement strand
GGAATGAATCATCTGTTATTACTTTACTCCAGGTCATCCAAAAGGGAAAACTTATTTAATCTGACCTCTTTAATGTAAGGAAGTTATGCTTTGACCAGACAAACCTAAAGATTTTGCATAAAACCAATACAAAAGAGTCTGAATAAGTATCCATACAAATATTCACAATGCCTCAGTATCGGTCATTCTTCCATTCTCTTTCTTTAAACTGACAGGAGACATTTCATAAAGCTGAACATGGAAAACACATTTCAAAATTGCTTTTGCAAGCCTGAATTTTACATTCTCACACGCAGGAATTGGGACCTAATCCGAAACCACACTCTTTTCCAAGCCCATGAGAACTGTGTCATTCACTTCACCCTTGCTAGAATGTCACCCATGTAGCCTTTTAACCCAGAGACTGAAACACCAGGGCTGAATTTTGCAGGTTTGCCTTTGCAAGCCTTTTGGATTTGTTTCTGTTAAAGCAGAACCTTTTTCAGAACTGGGAGTCTGCTCATGTTATTGGAATCAACATCCAGAAGGGAGACAAGCACAGCTTTGAAAGGAATCAGGTAGTATCTGGATAAATACATGAGGCAGCTGAAACCTGAAGATGGATTTCACAAGCTAAAAGAGAACAGATCAAATTGAATTACTCATCCAACTCCAAACATTGATTAAATCCACAGCTTATGGCTGAGGGCTCAAGCCAACACAGATTTACAACTGAATAAAATTTAGTACCAGAAATAGTTCCATCAGTAGTGTTTGCAGAGCAGGCTGAAGTTTCCCCTTCCCTCATCTTTGAGATACACTCAGTTAATATCTGATGATCTTGCTTATGGAAGGGAGGGGGAGAAGAGGACTTACATTTTTCAGACCTGCAGTTCAAAGGAATGCCTTTTTGCTTTTACAAAATGAGAATTTTCTGTAAAATCATTGTATTTGTTTTTTGGTTTTTTGTTGGTTTTTTTGTAGTAAGAGGTCTGTGAACTCAGGAAGTATTTGGAGCTACGTTTTTAAGACAATGTTAACTAACAATCAATGAAGTTGTGGTAGGAGCAGACATACAGTTGCTGTTTGCAACTGTGATGTATTAGGTCCTGGCCATTGTAAGAAGCAAGACAGATCAGTCAATAGTCTAACGTGATTCAGAAAGTCCCTATCTCCTCCAAAACCCACAGAAAAATAAATATTACACAAGTAGACCTGATAAAATCAGGCTACTCCCTTGGTCTCTAATGTAGAAGGCAGACTGCTACTGGTGCACCAAGCATAAACTCAGTCATATCAAATGGTTCCTGAAAGATACAGCTTGTTTACGGTCTGGCAACTGAGAGGTTTGTTAAGAGAAGCCAGGTACTGAGTAAATGTCACGGCTTTGCAGGCTTCCTTTTTTCTGATGACAATTCTGAAGTCTATTCTGTCAAACTGGAGGAGGCAAGAGGCAGCAGAATGCCCTGCAAAATGCTATGATTTCTGTACCAAAATGTATGCATATATGCAATTCATGCTGAAATGACATTTGGAGTGCCACACGCTTTCCTGTGTTGTTGGGGGCACAAAACTAAACCAATGGAAGTATTTTGTTTTCCTTTTTTCAACAAAGAAAATAGAAAATGTCAGACTTGCTTGTGCATAGAGCATTCCAAAGGATAAGATTCTCTAGTTTGGTTCTCCTCCTATTTATATTCGTTTTTCTGTCAGCAAAATGAGATTTGCTTGAATGGAATCACTCTTGATTTACTCAAGTGTGAGAAGAAAACAATCTGATTCCTCTGTCTGTTCCAAATCAGCATTGTTGTCATATTCCCAATTCTTTTAACATTTTTATGATTTTCAAAAAACATCCTGGTCTTCCAAAAATCGGTCTTCTTAAATCTGTTTTACCTTGGTCAAATGCCAAGCTTCATGTAATTTGTGTTGCTAATATTACCTCATTTCCAAATAAGACTTTGTCCATTTTTTTCAGCTCATACCCTTCCTTAATATAATGCCTACAGTTGTACTTTAGAGAGAGCACTTGAATGCTTGAGAAAAGTATCTTATTAAATCTACGATAAAGTAGGGACTTAGCAATTATATGCTGGAAAGGGGAAAAAATCACCAGCAACTGCACATTACAAAGGTTGCAAAGTGCCTTGATGAGCTGACTGTGGCTCTCTGATTGATGAACGGCAATAAATATGCAGAAAAGAGTGTGGGTGCCTTGAGCATGTCTCTGCCTTCAGTGAAGTCAGAGAAAAGGGAAAGCAAAGTGCTTTACAGAAACCTGCTCTCTTGCCCGGACTGATAAGCATACAAAATAAATACTATGCACTAAACATAAGTACAGGTAAGGTAATGCCCTCATATATATTATGTTTCAGCATATTCATCCAAACTAATCTCCTGTTCTATTTCTATGGAGCTATTTAGCAAAAGACAAACATGGCTCATTATTGACTTGTATTCTGATCTAAACCAAACCAGCGACAAGAGCTGCATGAAACCCCAGGACTGCAATCCAGTCCCTTAATCACTTGTGGAGAAGTGCACAGTTTCAGGTGAAAGGGTATTCAGCCACCTTGCAGAAGTGAGCAGGGAGATTACTACAAGTAGCAGAAAACGTGTAGTTCCACTGGTAGAAGACACCGACAATGACATACACTCCTTCTTCAGCTGCAGAGGCAAGTACTCCACCTCCTTCCTAGTCTCTGTGGGACAACCAGATGTCAAACCCACACAAAAGTGGACACAGTTTCAGGTGAAAGGGTATTCAGCCACCTTGCAGAAGTGAGCAGGGAGATTACTACAAGTAGCAGAAAACGTGTAGTTCCACTGGTAGAAGACACCGACAATGACATACACTCCTTCTTCAGCTGCAGAGGCAAGTACTCCACCTCCTTCCTAGTCTCTGTGGGACAACCAGATGTCAAACCCACACAAAAGTGGATTTTCAGCTGCCACAAAGGTG
>NW_009916344.1:0-12419 GCF_000696875.1 Nestor notabilis | reverse complement strand
CAGGAAAGGAAAGCTGTGAGCATCTGCAGAACACAAGAATCACAGTAAAACACTTCTTTCTCTGTAGTATCTGTATATGCCGGTGCTCACAGTGCAAAAAAGAGCATCCCAAGTAACAGAAAGTAACTCCCAAAGAGCATCCCCTAATAACAGCATCAGTATCTGCACTTTCTAGTAGAGTACCCCAGTCTGTGCAAGTGGTGTTCTTAAGGGCTACATGGCAAATATGAAAACAAACTTTGCCCAGTATAAGAAGGATATGTGCAAACCAATGGCATAGAACAACAAGTTTTTAAGGTTTAGGGAATGATATAGGATTTTGGAGGGGATGGGCTTTTGTTTGTTTGCTTGTTTTAAATCAGATGATGGAGAATCGATAGTTGAACTCTCTTCTGTTAAGCTTTCTTTCAGGCTACCCACTGATTTCTTACCTACACTCTGCTGTGTTTCATAGAAATCCCATGCCAGTATTATTCATCTGTAACAGGCTACATTTTACCCACTGCTATAGCAACAAGTCCCTCAGAGCTCTCTCCTCCAATAATTCCTAGAAGGAATGGTAATTTTCAGCAACACATGGTTGTTTTCTAGTTACAACTTATGGGGCACAAATAACTACGTGTTGCATCAATGGCAGAATTCCTCTGACTGGGAAACAAGGTACTGCTACTGAGTTCTCTGGAAAAGAAATCCACATCTGTATTCTTAAGTCCAGTGTCTGTAGCTAAGGACTCATCTATGCTGCTTTGCAATGATGTGTAATACAAATGATTTTTACCAATGCAAGTGTACAGGTATGAAGACACAGAGTTATTTGGCACAGAAGTGGGATTAAAATGAGCATTATCCCTCAAAATTACTAATATTTGTGAACTTCTGAGTAAATGTGCAGAGAGCTATAGATCATGTTTTAGATGTACTGCAGTTAGGATGGTGGACGTGTGGAATATACAAATCCAGCAGTCACACAGAGATTCAAGCACAAGTCTCTTTCAGTCATATTTTGGAAATGTAACATGATGACAGCCTAAAACCCCAAATCCAACAAGTTTCAGGAAAGCCACCAGAAAACTGAGGAAATACTATTCGTACGGGTATATCATCAAGACAAAGAAGATTAGAGCTGTTCCATACGAAGAACAACTTTGTATTTCAAGGCAGCTAATTTCAGAGATAGAGATGCCTGCTGTATGTATATATGCTTAACAGGCTCTGATTAAATTTCTTTGGTATGAATGATATAATTGATAACAGAAAAATGACAGAAACAGTAAGAGGACTTTTTACACTGGTCTTGCAAGGATGCGTGAGGACTCCAAAGGATCAGAGCATCATGGTTATCCTGATTTTTTATTTACTGAAGAAATCCACAGAGCATTGTTCATGCACAAATGAAAGTATCAGTATCTATTAAACTGTGTGGATTTGAAGAAATAGGTGGTTGTGGTCTGCATTTCCGCTGTTACTCTAGAGTTCATGTACCATATTTGTAACCAACCTGGCCATGCGAAATACAAACCTAAAAATAGGCCTTCACATGCACCTTGATTTCACTTTTTCATTTGACCCTTGAGCACTTGCACTACAAAAATAGGAAGCTATTTAAAGTCTATACTTTTACAGATCAGGGCTCAGTTGGAATCTCACTGAAAATCATATTGAACAGGTACCCTGCTGATTTAAATTGTGGTGTGGAAACCTTTGTCAAAGAACACAAAATAATGCTGAGGGATTACTTTAACATTTTTGTGTGCTGGAAAGCTCATTGAATTTGGGGTTTTTTTGGTTGGTTCACTGAAAAGTGTAGCAGGATTGCTTTGAATTAAATACTCTATTTCTTATAAAATATATATTTCATCAAATAAGAGAAATCTTTTGACAAATAACAGATGACCAAAACTTGACCAAAGTCAGATAAATTATGTTCATGAATATATACGTCTATAGAGCACATATTACTCATTAGTATTATTACTTCTCTCAGCAAATAGTCCCTTAAGTTGACATATGCTAAACATTCAATTTCTTAAAACAAACTAGAGCAAAATTAACTATAGATATACGGTCTAAGTCAGTTACTGGTCTATGACGCTGGTGAGCATCCTCTAACGTTCTTCTATGTTGCTACGTAGGACTTCTGAGAAAGAAATTAGAGTGATAATTATTGTCCCTAGAAATTTAAGACAGAATAATCACATCAAATCATAGCAACTTATTTATGGGTTTTTTTATTTGTTCTGTTGGACCGTTTCTCCAAGACAATGATTATATTCAATATCCTCAGTATATTAGCATCCTGCAGTAATGTATTTAAGTTGGGCATGTTTATTATATTTATTAACCACAGGACAAAAATAACAGAATGAGATTTAATAGACACATACATCTTGTGTGTAGTTAGCAAGCAATATATTTAATTGTTTCTTCTTCATGTTTGTTGATTTAAGTAAAAGTCAACAACAGATTCTAAATTCAATACCATTTACTTCATACAGACCAAATTCTGTTCCAGGGATCTGAGCAACCTTGAACTTTAAGTACTACTGTAGCCCTAGAAGTTTCTGCAGCAACGGTGAGAAATTTCCACTGGAATGCATCTGTACATCAGCACTGAGGAAAAGAGAAATGTCATACACAGCCCTGTGCCCACCAGCAAGAATATGGCAACATAATGTCCTGCCTACCTGTTGTATGTGGAACTGACACACGAAGAAATCTGGCCTATGTACTCCTTTTGTCTTCCCCACACCTGAAGTGTGAGAGAAGCTCTCGTGCAAGAGTGAAAAGCCAGAGTGAAGCTACGCTATCTGGAATGAGCTGGGCACTAGACAAAAGCAAGTGAGAGCTACAACTTGCGCAGAGCACCAATGGCAGAAGGCCAAGGGCTCAGCACCAGCTGAGGCAACAACTGCCTGAGGTCACCATCACTGTCCGCCACTCCTGAGGTGAAGGTATGAGGTCAGGGATGTGAAAGAGTGGTGTATGGTGTAGCCTATTCCCATATGCAGAGGAGAAAGGGTGCTCCGAAAACTTCCGAAGCTCCCGAAAACATCCACATCTGCCCAGACTAAAGGTCCAGCCAGCCCAGCACCTATCTTCGAGAACAGACTCAAGTATGTACATGGAACAGAGCACAAGAACAGAGTAAGCACAAGCCATCTCTCTTAGCAGACCCTCACAGATCTACCACAATACCATTACCTCAGTCACTGTTTTACCCTGACTTACTCCACCAACAGTTCTACTTTGCCCAGAGATGGGTGTAAGCCACAAATTTCACATGCAGCTCTGAATTCCTCTGAATTTTCAGATGAAGAGATAGGCCAGGAATTTTAGACTTATTTTCCTGTAGCTGGGAAATTATTCTTACAAAACAATAGTTCTCTCCTGTCCAAATACAGTAAGCGGGCACATGTTCTATTCTCCTAAACTGTGTGCAATTGTACAACTAAGCTATTCCTATGCCATTTATTTGTAGTGATTTCACTTCGATCAAAGCTGAAGTATTCAGCTGACAGAACAATTGACTTTCTTTTTAAATAGTGGATGAAGAGCTATGAAAGTAGAGAAAATGTGCCTCTGACACAACGCTGGAATTGAGATACGTGATGAAATATCTAAAATGCTAAAGGCTCTCAAGGTCTAAGGATCTTTTTTTGTCTCCTGACTTACCGTGGGACTTTTTTGAATGTTACCTAGATCTGGGGTTGGAGATAACACCAAAAGTCATTTAGACCAGGCACTGCAGTCTTCAAATAAAATATAGATGAAAATTATACAAACTCTGGAGGTCATCCTACTGTCATTAAAACAAATTGCAGAACTGCTGCAAGGCAGAGGGAGCAGGAGCCAGCTATCCAGTAAGTTATTAAATACAGAGCCCTGTTTAAAAGTACACAATTTCTTTGATTTTCTTTGTCACACACTACCCGGTTTACCTTCAGAAGATAAGCATTATTTCTACATTTTGAAAATGGGGTAACTAGGGGTGAGTTAGCCACTGTCTAGCACAAGTGGGGTAACTGTGCTCAGGGGCTGCCTCATTCTTCCTGGCTCTGAGTAAATGTCAGTATCAGGATTTAAAACCAGAATTTCTTGGCTCCTCTTCTTGGGATAACATCCAAAACACTATCTCACTTTCTATGTTGCATGAAAACAGAATTCAAGTAACACCAGGATCTTCCACCTTGTACTATGTATATCCCTTCATTTTAAAAATATTTCATGTAACTCTATCCAAGCTCAACAAAAAGTACCTATGATCTGAATCAGAACGTACCAAGCGTAGCACTCCCCAAGCTCACTAGCTTTACTAGACCTGCACTACACTTCCTGCTAAAACAGTCCCCCTATCAGCTAACTTCTGGAGCAATTCTGCTTCTGCACATCGATTGTTTTTAGCATGCAACAATATCCAAGTCCTATAAGGCTTTCCAATCTTTGGATCATCTCTTTACACCCTGTGGGCAGGCAACAAGTACAAGTAACACAACTCAATCCCTTAAGTCAAAACTGCTGAGATCCAAGAATTTCATATTTTTCTAATCATCTTTAACCCACAGCACTGGGACATGAATTGAAAATAGAGCAGGCATAGTGCCTTAGCAACATCCTAGATTAACATTTGAACTATTTTTACTGCCTTAATAACAAAGAAAAATTAATAAACTAACTGCATGATTAAGCAGTTACTCTCTAATATTTCTCTAATACTCTCTAATATTTCTCTAATACTCTCTAATATTTCTCTAATACTCTCTAATATGATTTGTTCAGACTTATTACAGCTGCTTACATATCCCAGTTCTCAAAGAAGGAAACCCATTTGTGTTCAGAGATAACATACTGTAAGAGGAAGAACTCCTAGTGATGAACAGGTCCTGGTATAACCAGAAGCTGGCTAGAACAAAGGCAGTGTGCTCCTTAAAGACATTTAGCAAATGGGATTTTCATGTCAGGCTTGACCTGCCCCTCCTGACCCTCTGCAAGAACAGGCAGATGATGTTAGATGTTTCCTAGGCTTTTGATACAAATGTCTTCAGGTAAACACATCCATGCTAAGCATATTTCTTTTAACAGACTAATATAAAAATATGATCATTTATTTTATAAAGATTCTCAGAGGGTTTTTCATTTTGCTTCTCTCTGTTATTAAATACAAACTCAACTTCAGCATGAAGCTACCATGACTAATTAAGAGAATGACACCAGCTTCCTTAAATTACTTGTTTCCCACTCTGTTTACAGCAGGGAATTTCATTAAGATGTTTCTCCCAAGTTGGGGTATTCCAAGTCCTGCTCAAAGCCTCTGACTAATAATTTTATCCACTTCAAGATTCATTGATAACTTCCTGTGTAGGTAAGCCCAAATGAGAGCCCAACTCCAAATACAGACAGTTGTTTTTAGGACTGTGTTTGTTACCACATTAATTTCCTGCATTTCTTTTCCAGTATGAGTGTCATTTCCCAGTGCAGAGAAGCCTCAGTTGTAGGCAGTTTACAGAGATCAGCCTCAGGCCATTAATACTCTGGAACAGAAATGTTATTCTTTCCTTAGAGACCCCTGCCATCCCTGAAATGAAGGCTGATCTGTCAGCATACAAACGAGGATGCTAAGTGTACTACTTAGAGCAGGCATTCCTGAAATTTTCTCAGGGATGGGAAAGATTATTTCTTCTGATGTATCCGTACTGGAATTACATATTTCCAGAAGCAACGGAATGACTTTGGGAAGTGATCAATTCTTCTCCTTTACTTCCCACTGCCACCAAGCAGTTCCAGACACTCCCTTGCTTGTGGCAAGCTGATCACTCTCCTTGTCCTCCTATTGTGGATCAAGGAAAGAAATGTTTTATCGCTGCTGGAGAAGAGTGGTTGCACAGGCAGTAGGGAAGGAAACACGAAGGAAGGAAAAAGGTGTGTGGGTAGGTTTGTTTTCAGTTTCCTATTTATGCAATAGTCCATAAAGATTCATGCCACAGCAGCATCTTACAGCAGATATTGCCTCACATATGTAGAGTAAAATGCTTTTTTAATCTGGAAACTTAACAATCAGCAAGAATTTTAGCTGGCAGTACACAGCAGCTCCCTCATCCAAGGAAGGATTCTATCTCCAAGAAGGACATATTCCTTCTGCTGTCAGTGAGCCATTTTCTACTTTGTGCCAAAGAGTCTACAGAAGGTCTGTCAGTCAAGACAAAACACACAGATTCAAAAACATGGTGTACACTTGGCTATGGCATTCCCCACAGTCAGCTACAGAACTGAGGGAAAAACACAGAGGATATGGGAGAAAAGGTGATCTCTGGTTCACCAGTGTGTGTGAACAGGTAGGAGAGACGTATCACTTCTACCAGCGCATCTCAGCCCACACTGATGCTCACACAAATCCATACAAACCAGGCTGAAAACCAGAACACAACATGCTGCACTGCATCCTTTACACATTCATTCGGGACATGCCAAGAATGACACCCACCCATGCTCCTTGTACAGCATCACCTGTAGTACAGTACTGTCCCTCTCTCACACTGCCATTGTCACAGTTCTGGCCTTTCCTAAGCTCTCCTGCTTTTCTCAGTCCCTCTGCAGATATCACTATATCACTGCAATTACCCTAGAGCAGCCATTCTTACCTTCACATGCTGCACCAGGGTCCTCACCAGCAGCAGCTGACATAGCTCATGTGACCCATGATCATAAGCCATGTATATCATATGCAATGCTGGTTTGGTTGGGAAGAAGCTTTGCTTGTAATCAGAAGAGCGAAGAGACAAAGATGGATGGATTCATCACTCAGATATGTCTGGAGGTACATGTTGCTGCGAGAGATTTACAAGTAAACCAACTTCTTTTTTTTCCAGTGTACAGGGTTATTTTTGGCAAGAATGCTATTCTTTGAGTGTCTGAACTCCTCTGGAGGCTTCTTCTTCCTGTGAACCATGGACTGGTTCACTGAGCAGCCTCCAAGTCCTCTGTGGGAAGCTATCAGTTCCAAGAAGAATGAGTCAAGTGTTTGCCCGCATGAAATTCATTCCCTGTTATTTTAGGAAGAGGCAGAGAGGCTCATAACTCATTCTCATCACTGCTGGGAAGCAATCACCAGCTCTCTTGCACAACACAGTGAACAGGGCTTTCACAGTGATTTAGGCAACATTTTTTTACAGCCACAGTAACACATGACATTGGCAATGCCATGGAACGTTCTCTTGTAACACAAATACTTCAACAGACATCCCTGCACTGCACCTCAAGAGGAATCATGCACCTGCATCTGGGTTGAGATTTGTTGAAAATATTATAAAACAGATTCCGCTCATTATTTTTTAAACATGTTAGTGAAATAATTGCATTACTAACAATGACAGTAATAACTTGAATTGCTGTCAATACCATGAATCAAACCCCACGTATGTCCATCAGTGCCTATGCTAGTCACTCTTCCTCTGTGAAGGGCTTGGATTCCCTGGGTCATGGGTTTAATTTTGGAAAGGCAAAGCTCAATCTGCAAACTGTTATTTCATCTTCCCTTTCTCTATAAAAGACTGAATCTATTAACCCTTCCTTTAGCTGTGCAGATGTATCTTCTGCAATGAACACAGAAAGAAAAGTGATGCTCAGCAGGGTCTCAGGTGTAAAGATGGTATCAAATCCTCCACTTCAAGCCCAACTTGACAAAGGTCCTAAGGATAATCTTCTTTATCAGACTGAAAATTTGTATCTTGAGTGCCACTGCTGAGATTAAATCACCGCTCCACATGACTGGTGGATGGGTTCATCCAGGCTGAGGTGCTTTATAATTGTAATGCCTAATTAGCTTCATGATGTCAGGACTTGCAGAATCCACCAGCCCTACTGACAAATTCTGTATCATGAGTACCCCCAAACATGGCTACAGAACAGACTTCTTGCACCAGCTCACAAATCTTGCCTTTTCTTAGGAGTTGCATTCAGTCATGTTGTTCCTCAGAAAGGATCAAGGAACAATGCTCTGCAAGATGCGTGATGAAAGAGTAAACAGCACAGAATACAATGCCATATAAAACTCGGTGGCAAGTGGTCATTGTAGCTGAGACTGAGGTTAAATTTATTTCTAAAGCTACTCTGTCAACAAACTATTTAAGGCTTGCCTCTATATTTTTATCCTTCCTGCTGGTTTGAGTTTCTGGATCATTACTGCAAATTAATGATAAAGATATTAGTAGGATACACTTCCTTCCAGTAGCTGGAAACATGTAGTTTAGAAACATGTTCCTCTACCAGTTTATTACAGCCAGAAATTAAAGGTTTCCAAGAATCAAATTAGGCTATTTATATATTAGATAAGAAAGGATAGATTTTACTTTTAAAATTTCATCAACAATAAGAGTAACTGATAACTGTGTCATTAAGATGTACTCTGGAGATAAATGAGCATATGCAAGTACATTTAGAGGTACACATTAGTTTAGCTTGGTTATGAGTGAGAATGCAGAATTTTACATATGAAAAAGGAGATGATGGAAATAATCTCAGCAGCAGCTTAATTCTGCAGTCTTTATGGAGAACTCGCAAGATGCACCATCTCCACTCATGTTCACAGGATAGTATAAGCATTGGCAGTTGGTATGTTCTCTAAAGAAGTAAAACTTGTGCTTTAGAGAGCCCTTTAACAGAATGTTTTCCTCCCTAAACGATAGTTGTATGTGGGAACCACAAATAATAATACTTTTCAATTCCTACACTATTTTAGCCTTCACCTATTATTTTGAATCTCACATTGATTCAAATGGGATCCTTTGCTAATGTAACTTTACAGTGAAAGGGGGTATGTTGGTTAAACTCATGAGACTGAAGCTTCCTGGGAAGAAAACTTAGAATAGCAAAGCCACGGAAAACTGCAGAGAGAACTCCAAACACATTATGGTACACCAAGCATATAACAATATCCACAGAAAGACACCCAGAGGGAAAGAAAGCAGAGGATCAAAGGATAACATGTATTTGTACCAAAATGCCACAAATACATGAAGATGGCTGAAGGCTGGGAGTATTCACTTATTTCTGATATTTATACTTCTGAAAAATAGGCTCTAAAGCTTCTAAGGAGGTTTTGCAGCACAACTACATTTGAAGTCTTCGTTTGTTTGTTCTTACTCCAGCATTGTCTGCCATGGTTGGACGAGCCCCGTACACCAAGATGGTGACTAAAGAATATAGTAAGACAGCTAGAGCAGCTCTTTAAACCTCTTTCCTTTCAGTGATCCATCAAGAGGGAGACTGTCATAGATTGGTTTAGGTTTTTGCATGGAATGGCATCTCACTTTTGTCATCCGTACCAATTCTTTTGGATGCACCATATGCAAGCAGGGAAAAAATCCCTGCTGTTGATCTGCTTGTACTTTTAAGATAGAGGCGCGGTGGAGAGGTAAGTAGGGGAAGGAAGGGAGAAAGGGAGGAAAAGAGGTAAGGGAAAAGAGAAAGAAGAAGGGAGGGAGGAGGGGAGGGAGAGGAAGAAAGGGAAAGCTGGTTAATGTTTTTCTTTCAGCTTGTTTTTCATGAGTCACTCCACTAAGTATTTGCATTAGCAGGTCTCCTGCTGCTGCTAGATCATTCAACTGTTTGTTTAGTTGCTGTGCTTCCTGAAAAGTCCAACAACACTGAATTTTTATACATCTATCATCTTCCCTGTATTTTGCTAACAAATTAAATCTTTAAGAACCAAATAACTTCTCATCACTGTGGTCCCTGTAGAAGTAGCAGCCCCCCAAACTCAGTGCTATTACTCACTGAAGTAAAGGCTACAGAAACAGATATTTATTGTTGCTTCTTCATATGTTGTCTTCTGACCAAGTTGTATAAGCAAAAGTGAAAATAACAACATAACTGGAATGACACAATAATCAAGTTTAAAGTTCAACCCTCTTTATTCCCACTTGTGAGTTGAAATAAAAAAGTTGCTTAATCCTGGACAACATTTGCAAACCCAAACACTGCAAATAACTTGGATCAAATCACTTTGAAAGAGTTATATTTCTCTCTTCAGGTATGAGACTAATACCGCTCAGAAACATATCAAATCAGAAGCTGCATATGCATTAAGATTGACATTGCCTTATTCCTGCAGAATAAGGTCTTCGAAAACATTTTGCTACTGAGTTAAACAAGACTAAGCAAAACTCTACCATGGCCAGTATGAAAAGAAACTGGTAAGCCTAAGGAAAGCAAGGGAAGAAAGAACAGCAGACAACGTTTTCTGTCGTTACGAGAAAAAAACATCAATTTTCTATTTGACCTCCTTTATCTCCTGCTTATTCTTCAACATTCTGAATTTATCAGTTTGCTTTCAACAAACCTTTTTTTCTTTCAAGAGTGCCAGCATAAGATATGTTGATTAAATACAAACTAGAAACCTGCCCACTAGATTAAAAGGCAATAAAAGCATCAGAACTTACCTGTTCACAGAGAAGGATGACTGAGACAACAGATCCACTTTACATGAGAGACTGGGTCCCAAGAGGCGCATTTGTAAAGGAAGCTCTTCAAAATAGCTTCACATCTTCTGAATAAGGTGTTTGTTTAGTTTTTCCTTCTCTTCAATCAAAACAATCACTGATAGGAGAAAAGTGTTTGTGTTAAAGATGATAAAAGCCTTGTCTTGGTTCTAAAAAGAATCAGAACATCAAGAGCAACTTTTCTTGATTGCAGGTTTATGATCTACACAACTTTCTCTGAAGCACAGTTCACCCCCAAATAGCAACTGTGTATAATCGGTATCCTCTTACTTGTTACATCTGTTCCCTGTGTGAACTCAGACATGCATGTGCTGACTTCAGTAACAAAAACACTTTTTTTTTTAAGTTACTTGTTATTCTTGCTACACCAACATAACTGAGGGAGTATGAGCTATAGCTCTTGTCTATCATCAACAGAACTATGAGAAAATTAAAGGACTAGTCAGTTATTTGTATGCAAATGAACTGCCTAGGATTTTTAAAAGGAAACTTAAAGCACAGATTGCCCTTCAGAACATTTGACACCTGTAGTGATCTGCTGGAAGACATGAAGCTAGAAGATTAAAATGTTTAGTTGCCTGATTTAATCTTAAAAGAGTTTTAAGGAAAGAAAGCTTGTCTTCCACTTGCCACCTGGGCATATTTTATTTTGAAGTGGTTGGAAATGTGAAACACAGTTCTCTAAAGCTGGAAGTTTAATCTCCCTCCTGTCTAAGTGCTGCTTGATTCTAGATATATTCTTGCCCTATATGCCCACTTAGGTTCAAGGCAGACTTGAGAAGTCACTAGGATGACTCTCGAACAGCTGTGTCACTCTCCACTTAGAACTTACAGCAAGACAGTGCTACAACCTGTGTTCCGCAACTTATGTTTTCCAGAGCATGGTATTGATGTTTACATCTGTTTTACCCATACACAAGGAGCACCAACGATCAGTATGTTTTACTCAGAATGCCCTTCCTCATCTCTTGCTCTACAGCAGGTGAAACTTACTAGCTAAAACAAAGATGTTTCTTTGTCATGGCTAAGACACAGTGAATAAGAGCACGCAATAACTAGCATTGAGTTAAATTATTTGCGCTGTTGCTTCACCTTTTTGCCTGATACTGTGGCCTGTGTTCCTCTCTGCGACACAGCTTCTTAACAGCTTCTCTTGGAGCTGCATAATCTGAAAGGCAGGAGACATGGAAGTCTGGATAAACACGTTTTTAAAGAACTACAAAGAACATCAGGGTAGTGCTTACATGAAGTCTAATTTATCCTCTGGTCACTTAATATGGATAACAGATGAGGGTGATGGAATGTGTGTGCCCTAGGCTGTACGCTGGTTCTTTTGAGTTTAACGTGAATTTAAGGTACCAACGGACGGGAGAACATAGCCTTCAGGGTGAACGCCCGTTCTCAAAAAAGCTGATGAACTCCCACAACAGTGCCTGTTTCTAAGATAATGCTAAAAATCAGACATTGATAACTGAGAACTTTTATGACTGATGTGTATGCTTCAGTTGATCAGCTCAATCAAAGGCACGTTAGTGACTGCACAGAAACATATTTTTCTGCCAGCTCTTTACCCATCCACTACCACTGAACATTAAACGTGTGTTGGGGAGCATTACTGCTTCCAAGACCTTATTTCCTGTCACACATTTGAAAAGGTCAGCCAGCACTGTCCTTCTGGTCACTTCAGCGCTTCCCCTCCCTCAGGCCCTCGGTGGAGGTGCCTACCTGCAGCCTGGCCCATGTGGCGCTTGTAGCCCCAACTTCGCGCTGAAGCTCTGAGTACTTAATGTGATTCTGAGTATTTAATGCGATGAGCCCACACGTTTTACCACTCACCCTTGCCTACTGGCCGCGCCCGGGGCGGCGGGCTGGCTCCATCCCGTGCGCGCTTCACCAGGGTTTGGGGCCCACACCCGGGCTGGGCTC